>NC_063215.1:1062500-1313722 GCF_020740725.1 Corvus hawaiiensis
CCCGAAAGTCAAGAGCTGTCCCCTGAGCAGAAGAGGGAGCGTTTAGTTTTCATGGAAGATCACATGCAAGGCTTGTGGTCCACACGGATCAAGAATCTCCTCCAAAAGCACAGTGGAGGCAAAGACTGGGAGAGGCTGGAACAGGACTTGCATTCCTTGATCAGAGGGTGTTTGAATGGGAAATGGGATGAACAGAGGATGCAGAACATACTCAGAGACATGGAAGAGACTTTTCCACCACCTGAGCTCCCCAGTCAGTCCCAGTTCAAGTCAGACGGCAGCGAATCCCAAGCAAATGAAGCCATTGCAAACCAGGAATTCCTCCAGTTGCTCAAGCGCCTTGGACTCAAAAGTCACTATCCAAGAAAAATGGGGATGGGAAATTTCCGCACCATCTGCAAGACATCTCTGCAGGACAGCCAGCCCAGCAAGGACAAGGAACTGCCATTTTACTTCTTGCAAAAGCTGCTCACAGTGGATTACCAGGTGAGGTACCTGACTTGCAGGAATAAGAACAATGCAGGACTTGCAGCTGTGCCACAAATGACAGAGCAAGAGGACGAACCTTCAGACTCCTTTGAAAACTTTCTTGACAACTTCACAGAAGCAGTCCCTGAACCTGGAAGCAGGGACAGCCGTGTGCACCCCATGGACCTGCAGATGGCCATTTTCCATTGTGCTGATGACTTCCTGAGAGAGACCCTTGCAACCAAGCTGGCGTTCTGCCAACTGGCGCTGCCTCTGCTGGTGCCCAACCCATGCACTTCACAGATCGAGTTCCCGCTCTACGCCCTCAGCCAAATCCAAAGGAGCTGGAAAGAGGCAGACAAGTCAGGAAAGCAGGCCAGAACAAAGAGTTACAACAACAAACTCATCTTTCAGGTACAGACACCCATTGTGTCCTTCATCCGCATTGGCAGCTCGGCCTCCTCTTCCAAGTCTCAGCTCCTGAACGCTCTGCTGAGCAAACGCAAACACGACACTTTCTTCCACCGCCACTGCAGAGGCAGCACCAGAGAGCGTTTGCTGATGGAAGGGGTGGTGGAGATCACCTGGTACTGCCCCCGTGGAAGCCCTGATGACACCTTTGAGTGCTGCGTGGCTTTCTGTAACCTGCATGGAGATGCCAGGGATCACGGAGCACAGCTGCAGTTCCTGCAGGAGATATCTGCTGTCAACGTGGCTCTCGTATCCGATTCAGAGCACATGGACAACAGGGGGAAAAAGCTTTTGCAGGGCTTGTGGCAGTCACAAAGGCCTTTGGTTTGTCTTCTCACGGAAAAAGAGAATGTTGCAGCTGGACAAGCCAGCAAAAACATAACAATAGGGATCAAGAACAGAAACGAAGCAGAACTGGCCGTCCAGCTGACTGAAACAATCCAGAATCTCCTGGAAAGGTCTCATCCACGTTTCAGCCTGGAGGCCTGTCTGGACAAAGCGCGCCAGCACAGATTCATAGTGGATGCAGATCAACCTGCATGTTTGACAGCCAAAGCAAAGGCAAAGAAGCTGGTGGAGCTTCTGAAGAAAGAGAAGCTGTCTGAGATCAAATCCCAGCTCCTGCCCCTTCAAGGAAAACTGTGGTACCAGTGGTGCAAAAAGGACAAAGAGCTCACTCGCTTACAGGAGAAGGGAAACAAGAGCATTGAGCATCATCGCAGCCAAATTGAAATTGAGAAGGCAGAACTAAGAAGAAAGCAACTTGAACAAGCCTTCCCCCTTAACCCGCTGATGAAATCATTCCTTGGCTTTCTCCAGGCCCAGCCAGCAGATACCAAGAAATACTTCCTGCACTGGATGAAGGTCTTTATGGATGAGCTGTCCTGTGGTCGCCTTGAAGAACTGAGGAGAGACTATCACGAGTTATGGTCTGAAATACGGACAGCAAAGAAAAACCAGGAAAAAACCAGTGAAAACACTGAATTGATGAATGAGCTGGATGCTCTCTCTGATGAAATCAATGATTCATCCATTGGCCTGGAGCATGTCTTGAGAGAGGTGGGGCAGATTTATGAAGCTCTGGAAGTAATGAACTCCAAGAATGAGAGTTTTGTCAAACTGCCGGAGATTGCAGCAGATCTGATGGTTTCGGGGTATCCCGTGGAGCTGATGGATGGGGATGCTTCTTACCTGCCCTTGCGCTGGGTGGGAGCAATCTTTGACAGCTTAATTGAGAGGCTGGGGGACAAACGAGTGTTTGTGCTCTCCGTGCTCGGCATCCAGAGCACAGGCAAGTCCACCCTGCTGAATGCCATGTTTGGTCTGCAGTTCAACGTCAGCGCGGGGAGATGCACCCGCGGAGCTTTTATGCAGCTCATCCCAGTGGGCGAGGAGCTGCAGCAAGACTTGGGCTTTGATTTTGTGCTGGTGGTGGACACAGAGGGACTTCGTGCCATGGAGATGGCCAATAAACACTCCCTGAACCACGACAATGAGCTGGCCACCTTTGTCATTGGCATTGGCAACTTGACTGTGATCAATATCTTTGGAGAAAATCCATCAGAAATGCAAGATGTTCTCCAGATCGCTGTGCAGGCTTTCCTGAGGATGAAGAAAGTCAATCTTTCCCCAAGCTGCCTCTTTGTCCACCAAAACGTGGGAGAAGCAACTGCCAAGGAGCAGAACATGGAAGGACAAAGGCGTTTGCAGGAAAAGCTGGATAAAATGACTGTGGTAGCTGCCCAGCAGGAATTCTGTGACATCTCCTCCTTCAGCGATGTCATCGGCTTTGATGTGAACACCCACATTCACTACTTTGCTCAGCTGTGGGAAGGAAATCCCCCGATGGCACCACCCAACCCCACCTACAGCCAGAACGTCCAGCAACTAAAGAGCAAAATCCTCCAGGCTGCCCAGAAGCAGTCGCAGCGCAGCATTTTGAGGCTCTCGAGCCTGAAAGTTCGTATTGGGGACCTCTGGAATGCGTTGCTGAATGAAAACTTTGTTTTCAGCTTCAAGAATTCCCTGGAGATTGCCGCGTACAGGAAACTGGAAAGCGCCTTTAGTCAGTGGACCTGGAGGCTGAGGAGTCATGTCTTAGACATGCAGATGAGACTGGACAACAAAATTCGGAATGGGGACTTGCGGAATGTCACCAGAGAATACCTTGAAGGGCAGGTGCAAGAGACAAGTGATGCCATCGAGAAAGAAGTGGAAAAGTATTTCAGGGAGGACAAAGACCACGAGACACTGGTCCAGTGGAAACCAAACACAGAGCTGAAGCTGAAAGAACTAAAAGAGGCTCTTCTTCTTGAAACAAAAAAGAAATGTGAGAATCTTATTGAGCTACAGAAGGAGCAGAGTAAACTGGATGCAAGGAAGGTGCAATATGAAGCCCAGCTCCTGAGAAAGAGTAAGGAGTTGGCTGTGACTCTGAAAGGGAAGAGCCTCAGTGAGAGAGAACTGAGAGACAACTTTATTTTTGTCTGGAACAATTGGATTGCCGAAGTTTCCTGTGTTGCTCCTCCCCTGGAACAGGTGGATATCGATGCAGAAATCGAAGATGTCCTTCTAGAGCACTTTAAGGAACCGGGTTTACATGCCAGGATCACATCATTTCCCAAAGGCAGAGGATTTTCTTTTGACATGGAGAAACACGTCATGAAAAAAAAGCATTTTGGTGTCATTACTAGGAGGGTTTCCAATGCTGATGTGATCAACTTGCAGCACATCACAGACAGCATCATAGCGTGTGTGAGAGCAAACATTGATAAGAAGGAACAAGAGAAACGGGATTACAGTCGAAATTTTATTCATGAAATACTCAATGAAGTACAGGAAGGTGTGAACTCCATCCCCAGCAATGCAAAATGTACTTTTAACAGAGAGTACAGCATAGATTTATCTCTGTATCTTTGCAGAATGGCAGCAGAAAGGTTTAAAGTCATGCATGAAGCGTTCCAAAAGGCAAATGACCCAGTCGTGTACCTGA
Organism: Corvus hawaiiensis; assembly: GCF_020740725.1. Classification (NCBI taxonomy): domain Eukaryota; kingdom Metazoa; phylum Chordata; class Aves; order Passeriformes; family Corvidae; genus Corvus; species Corvus hawaiiensis. Next base: position 1,066,432 of record NC_063215.1, read on the forward strand.
ACAGCAAGAGAGAGAATTTCTTCCAATGTTTCCAGATTTCCTGCCAAGGAGCCACTTCTATCACAACTTTTGCTGTTTTCCTTTGTGACAAGATTGAACCAGCTCTTCACCGGGCGGTCTATGAGAGGACGGCTAAAGCCATTGCTGAGGACATGCAGGGCAAATTCCCAGATTTCCAGGGCAACAGAGCCAATCTGGAAGTCTCCCTCCTGAGATACCTGGCAGAACAAGAAAATTTTGAGTATTTCAAAGATTACCTTAATTGCCCAAAACAGTTTTGTCAGAGTTACACTGAGACACGAGTTAGGAGTTACTGTTTAGATGGGAACAGGAGGCTGGAAAAGTTTTTAGATTCCTCCCTTAATCTTCTGTATGGAAACATCCTGAAAGCTGTTTCTTTATCAACCAAAATTGTCAATGACAGAAAAGACAGAGAAGACAAAGTCTCTCTTTGGCTGGATGAATTTTGCAGGGAACTGACAGAGGTGATCAACTTGCCCAGAAGTGACCTGAAGGGCATTGAGCACCAGGAGGTCACAGACATTGAGTTCCTGAGCAGTGCCATGGCAGAAGCTCTGGATGACCTGAAGAACAGGCTCAGGAAAGAATTTGCTGATGCCGATATGAGCTCGTTTGCAAGGCAGCCTCACACCATCCTGGCAGAGCAGTTTTCGGGGTGCTGGGAGCAGTGTCCCTTCTGTGGGGCTGTTTGCACAAACACCATGCGGAATCACGATGGAGACCATCAGCTGGTCTTCCATCGCCCACGAGCTTTGGTGGGAACCAAGTGGCATGAGACGAACTACCTGGTCATTGATATTTGTTCCAGCCTTGTTGCAAGTGACTCCTTATTCAGAGTGGGTGACAGTGAATGGATAACCTACAAGAGATACCGGGATGCAGGACCCCGTTTCTCCACATGGAACATTCTTCCTGATTCATCCATGCAGGCGTACTGGAAATGGTTTGTGTCTCATTTCAGGACACAGCTGGAAGCTTTGTACAATGGGAAATTTCAGGGCAAAGGAGAAATCCCTGAGGCGTGGCAGAGAGTTACCAAGCAGGAAGCACTGTCTGAGCTGGACAAGAGTTAGGCCACGTCCATGGGAAGGAAGAACCACAACGGCTTTGCAGTTTAGAAGAACTTTGTACCAGGCTCTCCACAAAATGCAGTTACAACAATGACACTCTCAAGCCACACGCAGCCAATGGTATCTAATTGCTCCCAAATTTGGTGAAATAAGGTGTGTTACTGCAGCCATCGCTCAGCAACTCCCTCGCTTCATGATAAAGCCAGAATGCTTTTGCCTCCTTGCCATAAACACTTCCCTCTGCATTGTCCTAGAGTCAAACCAAACTCCTTCCCTGGGCCGATCGGCCTTGTGGCCAAGTCTGATCCCAAGGGCCAGTGTTGCAAAATGGTTAGAGGATCAGGGACATGGATTATTGATAAAACCAAATCAATAACAGAACTGTACAAAGCAAAGGCCTTCAAGCAAAGGCCTGCATGAGAAAAAGCCTCCATGAGAAATGCCTGCGTGAGAAACAGGCCTGAGAAACAAAAAGGGAGTTTTAAGGAGGTACAGTCCTGTGCTGAAAAGATCTACTGACCATGAGAAGGGAGGAAGACTTTTGATCTCTCAAGACAAAACATAAAGCTTGCCAAATGTAGTCTTTTATCTAACCCAATTATGTAGAAGTAAGAATGCGCTTTTGTAAGCTTAAACCAATCAAGAACTGATAAGCTTGTACTCAATACTATATAAGTGCCTCTGTATTGCTAATAAATGAAGTTTGTTCTACCAATCACATTGATTGTCTGCATGGCTTCCCCCACCCGAAGTCAGCATTTGGCGCCCGAACAGGGACTGGGACTTCGTTTTCTTGACTAAGGTGGGGGACCGACGTGGCACCGATAAGCAGCAATCGGAGGGCAGAAGATCAGCAGCTGCAGGCAAGCGTCTGATCCGTGCCTGGACTGACCTGACACAGGGGTCCGCCGTATCGGCTGACAAGGGCAAACCTGGGAAAAGGCTGCACAAATCCTGTCGACAGGGATTGCAGTAAGATGCAGATGCGGTAGGACGCAAATATGGAAACAGAGGTGACCCTTGATTTATTTCTACGCTTTTTAGAAAAGCGGGGAGTTAAAGAAGTAAACCTCTGTAAGGAACTAGCTGATCCAAGATGGTTTAAAATGAAAGCTAAAGAAGCAAAAGCTCTTGGGTTAATCTGGAGAGCAGTAACTGGCACTCTCACAGAGATGAAAACAGAGAGGACAGTGGCCACAGCTGCCATAGAGGCTTTAGAGAGTGGCAGCACTGGGTGTGGCAGCTCCGGGAAAGGAACAGACGGGGGCCTTATGAAGCGGCGGCCAGAGACCGGAGCCGAGTCCGGGGTAGCATGGTCCTTCGGGCTGGCCGCGAGAAAACCGATTAAAAGCACAGCAGCACCCGTCCGCTCACTGCAGGAGCTGCTGAACTCAGCAGGGCAGGAAGTTACCTTTCCGACGTCTGAGAGAGAAATGGCCGCAAATGCAGAAGCAGAGCCGCCCGATCCAGGGGGCGGGGCGCAGGCGGGCCAAGGAGACACAGGCAGTCCTGGTGTCCGACTGAAAGCAGCAGAGCAACGGAGCGGTCCTAAAGCCCAGCTGAAAGCGGCAGAGAGCAACCCCCCCCGCCGAACAGCGGAACGTCCGGATGCAAAGCAGCTTCTGTGGTTTCATCGCCTGCGGAGCCGGAGCCGGCCGGGGCTGCCGGGGGTCAGCCTCGGGAAGGGGAGAAGCACCAAGAAATGATGCAAGAAGTAATCAAAAAGCTTGCTGACTTATCTACACGAAGCATTCTGCAGTCTATCTTTACAGCAGATGTTCTGTGTCTGAATGATTGCATCAGCATCGCACAGTTGTTATTAACCCCTTCACAGTTCCTGCTCTGGGAACGAATGTGGAAACAGCTAGCACAAGAAGAAGCTAGCAAACATCAAAGTGACACACAAGACCCACTGTATGCATTCCAAGCTGACATGCTAACTGGCAGCGGAGCTTACGGGGCAACAGTAACACAGCTGACCATGCCTGTAGTAATTCATCAGTTGTTACAGACTTTTGCCCACAAAGCCTTGTTGTCAGCAGCCTTAAAGGATGCAACTGAGCTCTCTGAAGAGCTCCAAGGGCAAATGTTCCAAATATTTGCCTTTGAAAATGCTAATAGGCAAGCTAAGACAATTCTTGCTATGCTGCCCCAAGGAGCAGGTGTAGACGAGATGCTCGTACGTGCTGCCCGTTCAGAACAGTCATCTCAAACAACTGCCTTTACTGCAACACTGCAGAATGTCCTGCGACAACAGGGACAAGTCATCGCCGCAGCACTGACCAGAGGGGTGCCCAGCAAGTGGTGCCGTGCTACAGGACCCCGAAGCGAGAAGGCGCAGTCAGCATCAGCTCCTGAGGAAAGTGACGCCACTGCTTCAACAGCTGGGACTCTGAGACCTCTGTCCCGAGAAGCCTTGGGAGAGGCTGCAGACGTGGCTGAGTGAAGGAGCTGAGGACTTGCCAGATCCACCACTCTCCGTAGCAGGAGAAATAGCGAGACCCTGGGGCGAATGTAACAGCTGCCCTGGGTGGTTGCCAGTGACTTGTGGTGGGTGTCGGGGAACCCTCTCCAAAGGCAAAACTAAAAAGGAGAGTTACATAAATTTTTGGGTATAACACCAAACACAGAAGTAGAGTGAAAAGTTGTTTTTTGACTGTCTTGAGACAAGAGCATTAGTGGACATTTTCAATCAGCTGTCCGCCCATTTAGATCGAGTAAAGGCAGTGAATTTGGCTAGCATCTATATTTTTACTTGTGCTTCAGCAGCCAGGGCTCACGCTATTCTGCATAAACTTGCTTGCTGGGAGAGGGATAAGTTAAACATAACTTTGCAAATGCTTGATGAGTTAAGCGTAGATGTTACTAGTGTTAGACATACAATATTACAAAATTAAGTAGCAATTAATTTTCTACTACTAGCTCACAGCCACGGCTGTGAAGAGTTCTAAGGTACGTGCTGTATGAATCTTTCTGACCACTCTGTCCTAATTTACAAGCAGATAAGTGAGTTACATTAATTAACCACACAATTACAGAAAGAAGACCATCTCAGCTTAGAAAGATGGTTAAAGTCACTAAGTTTAAGACCATGGCTAGTTTCACTTGTGCAGCATTTGATTACTGTAAGACTACTAATATTATTAATAATAGTGTGCTTACCTTGCCTATGCCAATGCTTGCAAAAGATGATATACAAAGTTACTACATCTGTAGCCAATCAAATATTGCCTTTACAAAAAGAAAAAAGGGGAATTGTTGCAAAATGGTTAGAGGATCAGGGACATGGATTATTGATAAAACCAAATCAATAACAGAACTGTACAAAGCAAAGGCCTTCAAGCAAAGGCCTGCATGAGAAAAAGCCTCCATGAGAAATGCCTGCGTGAGAAACAGGCCTGAGAAACAAAAAGGGAGTTTTAAGGAGGTACAGTCCTGTGCTGATAAGATCTACTGACCATGAGAAGGGAGGAAGGTTTTTGATCTCTCAAGACAAAACATAAAGCTTGCCAAATGTAGTCTTTTATCTAACCCAATTATGTAGAAGTAAGAATGCGCTTTTGTAAGCTTAAACCAATCAAGAACTGATAAGCTTGTACTCAATACTATATAAGTGCCTCTGTATTGCTAATAAATGAAGTTTGTTCTACCAATCACATTGATTGTCTGCATGGCTTCCCCCACCCGAAGTCGGCAGGCCAGGGCAAGGGCAAGGCAGCGCTCAAAGCCCCCCTTGGATCCACTGCTGTGAGACAGGAAGGGACAGTGTCCCAAAGGCAGTTTTCCTGCAGCAAGGAGGTGTCCTTCCCGCAGAAATGGCTGTGAGGCCTGAGGGCAGCTCCACGCTGGCTGCAAGCTGGGCTGCTTGGCTTTTGGGCATCATCCTTGCCTCCCTCATTGCAGCCTCCTGCATCAGCTGAGGCCGTTCTCCCAGCAGGAGCTGTTGTGTCTCTGGGCTCAGGAAAGCAGGGACACGACAGCCCCATGGCTCAGGCAGTGCTTCCACTCCCTGGCTCGGAGGTGCTCCGTCTCTGTCCAGGGCAGCCGCTCCTGCTCAGCTGCCTGGAGCTGCTACCCTTCCCTTCAGCCCTCAGCCCTGGCAGGAGCTGCTCCTGCCCTTGGCCTTGCTGCTGAGCAAAAGCCTTTGGAATGCCCCATGTGGAGAATCCCATCTGCCAGCACCTTCCGCAGCGGCCCTCGGGGCAGTGCTGGTGCTGTCCAGGCAGGCTGGTGGCACCGGAGCCGTGCCCTGGAGAAGGTGGCACCATCTGGCACTGCCCCAGGGATGTGGGGGCAGTTTGGCTGTGCAGGTGCTGCAATGCCGCTGGCAATGCGAGCGCCAAGCCCTCCTGGAGAGCTGCTGAAGGGCTGCTTCAGCCTCATCCCCTGCAGGCTCTGCTAATAAAGGAGTTGATTTGGACCGTGCTGCTCTGTGCCTCCTTTGTGTTCAGGGCAGCCCCAGCTGGGGGTGACTGGAGCTCTGTGTGGGGCAGACAGGCAGGGGACAGCGGGGTGGCCCTGGGGGAGGGCGTGTGGCAGCAGAGGCTCTGCTCCTTTCAGAGTCTCTGCTCCAGGAGCAGCTTCACTGTCTGCAGGGACAGCAGAGAGGGCAGGAAGCCCCAAACCACAACAACATCCAGGGAAACCAGTGGGAGTGGCAGGTGCCAAGGGAGGCAGTGGTAGTGTGATAGATACACATTATAATATTGGCTTTCTACAAACGTTAAAATGGACGCTATATGTATAAGGTTAAAGTAGCTTTGTTTTAAAGATGTAGTTTTATAACAACAACTTATGCCTTTATTTCTGTCATTAACTAAACTTAGACATAATAGTAAAATAGCTAATATAGTTATGCTTGTGGTAATTGAACTGTCTGCTTGGTTGGATAACATCCAACCACCGTGTGTTGAAGACCCCTGCTACTGACATGCCAACTATCAGCAACTACCATCTGCGGAAACCATGGACCAAAGCCCCCTCTGGAGGTGATAATAAAAACTGACTAAAACCACAGCCAAGAGATGTGTGTGCTCTAAAAAGGTGGACCCAAGGAGGCGCCATGCTAAACAGCTCCTGGAACATGTAAACTAGTTTTGGTAAAAGTTTGAATATGCATAATTGATTATGAATATGCATTATGCTGATGCAATAGGACAGGTATATAAAGGGTGTCTCCGCAATAACAGGGGTGTTCTTGGCTGAGCGCCAAAGCACCCAGTGCTGTGACTTTTGCTTTATTGTCTTTGTCCCCAATTGTCCTTTATTAAACTTTTAAATCCTAACAGGAGACTGAACCTTGTTTTTCACATCTGGGCACTCATCCGGGATTAACACCTCGCCTCCAAGACCCTGGGAGATCCCGAGTAGGAGAGGCACGCCCCGCTGAGTTCAGCGGCCCGCTCTGTTTCTTCTGGTGTGAATCGGTGGTTGCAGGTTGACACCCCGTGGACAAGAAAGGGACAAATAAAGCAAAAGAAAGGGAAAAAGAGGCCCCCTAAGAAACCATGGCAGCTAGCTCCACAATTTTCGTGCACGAAGACCTGGACAAGAAAAAAAGGATTGTAAGTATTTTCAGGGGGGAGGATACAGAGGTTGACTGGTGTGTGAATGATGCTTGGGCTGGTTACCCCAGACCTGTGAAATGAGTGTGGAGTCTCTGAGAGCTGCGGTACTATCTTTTCGCGAGAAAAACGGCCAGCGAGGAGACAAAGCAAAAGATAAAAGGAGTGGGGGATCCCCCCCGGGGTAACTGGGACTGGGTCTCAGGGAGCTGTTGGACCCCTAGGAAAAGAGAGCAGAAAAAGGGTTTCCTAGCACAATCCCCTAGGAAACAGGGGATGAAAGTGAGGGTCCCCAATTCCAGAAATGTTGCCGGATTGAGGGTTGGAACACACAGGCTAGAAAAATTACTCTAGATGGGAAGTGTGGGAGAGAGAGAATCTGGGGTTGGCTAACAACATTTGAGATTTTACCATTTTATTTGAAAAATAATACCTGTGGGTGAATATTAACAAGTGATTTGAAAATCAAGATACCTTATTATTGTGTTGACTTGTTGTGAGTGAGAATGAGCGAGACATATTAAAGAAATAAAAGTGAGTGAATATGAATGAATGAAAGTATACATAATATAGATGGTTGATTTAAAGTTTGACTTTATTATCTGGAGGGAGGTGGATTATATTATATTATTATTTTATTAAAGAGGAAAGGTCTTCTGTGCTGTGAGGGGAGGGTGGTGTTTAAGCTGTCAGAGGGGTGGGTTAGAGCAGAAAACAGGGGCCAGGGATGAATAGATAAAATCCTGGGAAGATGGGACAAAGAACCAGTAAGTTGGGTTCAAGGAAAAAAGGGAGTAAAAAAGTGCCAGCAGATATACCTCAAGATAGTCCACTGGGAATTAAGTTAGCCAGCTGGGATAGTGACCCTTGTACAAAGGAAAAGGATAAAGATGATTCGGTATTGTATGCTAGAATGGACAAAGAAAGAAATAAGACCCGATCATGTCTATTGGCCTAGGTACGGGTCCTTTGAAGCCAAGCTTTGTCAAGCCTTAAATATATTTGTAAATTCAAAGGAACCGTTTGATCCGGAAGAAAAAGAATATGCCTCTTGTTGGACAAGAGACACAGAACCCCTGGGGTTAAAAGTTTTTAAAATATCAGAAACCCCAGAGGCAGAGCAAGCAGAGGAAAAGAAAGAAAAGGGTTGGGACACCCTGGAAGCATTGCCACCCCCGTATCATACACAGGAACCAGGCGCTCCTGTGCCAGCCACAGCCCCAGTTGTGCCAGGTGCTCCCGCACCAGCTGCAGACCCGATTGCGCTGGGTGCCCCCACCCCTGCCCCTGCCGTGGCTCCTCTCGTGCCCGGCCACCCCCGCTCCTGCCATGGTCCCGCTTCTGCCGGCTGACCTTGCCTCTGTCCCTTTGGTGGTTACGGCTCCACCACCGACTTCTGCCTTGGCAGTTCCGATGAGTCCCCTTCCCAGCGAAGGAGCACCATACCAAAATACTAGGAGAAGCTCAGTTAAAACTCAAAGACAGCTCAGTAATTCCTCTCCTGCCACTACTCCAAAACAAAGGAAAAGGGTTTCTTCTAAGGTTGTGATGACTGAGGAACAGAAAGGTTGGGATCAAGAAATCAGTTTATTCCCATTATGAGAAGTGCCGATGGGAGGGGTTCAAGGTGGGATGGGATTTGTAAATGCTCCTTTTAGCTCTTCAGAAGTCAGAAATTTTAAAAAGGAAATTAAAGGGTTATTAGAAGATCCCATAGGTATAGCTGAACAATTAAACCAATTCTTAGGTCCCAATATTTTCACTTGGGAAGAAATGCAGTCAATAATGAATATTATATTTTCTCAAGAGTAGAGGCAGATGATTAGACCTGCTGGAATGAGAATCTGGGAAAGAGAGAATCAACAAGGTCCACCTGGGGACCAGAAAATGCCAATAGCACCTCCTAACTGGAACCACAATGAAGAGGCAGGGCAAGGACATATGAATGATTATCGTAATCTGATAGCCAAAGGAATAAAAGAGGCAGCAAGGCTTTTGATGGGCAACAAGGGAAGGAGGAGACTCCAACTGATTGGTTAGAGAGGCTCCAAAAGAATATGAAACAATACTCTGGAACTGACCCTGAGGGCATAGCCAGGCAAGCTCTATTGAGAGTTGACTTTGTCACTCATGCCTGGCCAGATACTAGAAAAAAGCTGGAAAAGATAGAGGATTGGCATGAGCGGGCATTAAATGAATTATTAAGGGAAGATCAAAAGGTTTAGGTACAGAGAGATGAAGAAAAAGCCAAAGCAGAAGCAAAAATCACGACAGCCACTATGCGAGAAAGTAACTCCCAGAGGAATCTGAAGCCCCCAAGTACCACTCCCAAACATTCAGGTTTCAGAGACAGGGAAAAGGGAAAAAACAGAACCCCAGCACGATCAAAATCTCAGGAGCAAATAAAAAATGCCTGTTTCTATTGTGGAGAAGAAGGACACTCTAAGAGGGAATGCCCTCATCTAAAAAAGAACCTGAAAATATTCCAAGAGATACACCCAGAAGAAAAATAGGGAGGTCATGGGCTCTATTTTCTGGGGGATAAATACCATCTGGAGCCTTTGGCAACTTTAAAAGTAGGCCCCCAAGAGGAGGTATTGGAATTTATAGTTGATACTGGGGCAGCGAGAACTTGTGTAGTAAATATTCCAAGAGGGTGTGATGTGAGTAATGACACTGTGAAGATAACAGGAGCAAAAGGAGAAGGGTTTGAAGTTCCTGTCATTAAAAATGTAGTAATTGAAGGGGAAACCAGAATAGGGATGGGAGATGTCTTGTTAGGTCCTGGAGCAGGTTGCAACTTACTGGGGAGAGACTTACAGGTACAATTAGGAATAGGGGTCATACCGGAAGAAGAGAAGATGACAGCTAAAGTGTTAAAACTTGGCCAGGAAGATGAGGGAAAGATTAACAAAGAATTTTGGGCTGGGGAAGGAAATAGGGGAGGATTGAATATTGATCCCATAAGGGTCACGACTGAAAGAGAAAAATGTCCCATACGTGTGCGTCAGTACCCCATATCCTTAAAAGGAAGAGAAGGATTAAAGCCGGTAATAGAAGAATTGATAAAAGATGGGACATTGGAACCTCGTATGTCTCCTCGTAACACCCCTATTCTTCCAGTAAAAAAGTCTGATGGGACTCATAGATTAGTACAAGACTTACGGGAAGTTAACAAGAGAACTTGGACCCGTTACCCAGGGGTACCCAACCCCTGTACCCTTTTAAGTAAAGTCTCACCTCAGCATCAGTGGTTTAGTGTAGTGGATCTTAAAGATGCTTTTTGGGCTTGCCTGTTGGCAGAGGATAGTCGAAACATTTTTGCCTTTGAATGGGAAGGTCCAAGTACTGGGACAGAGCAGCAACTAAGATGGACAAAATTACCACAGGGATTTACTGAGCCTCCAAATCTATTTGGGCAAGCTTTCGAAGAAATACTGCAGACTTTCCCCACTCCTACTGGAATACAAATTATCCAATATGTGGATGATCTTTTGTTATCAGGGGAAGCTGAAGTTAGGGAGGCTAATATAAAACTATTGCATTTTCTTGGGGAAAAAGGATTAAGGGTATGAAAAGGGAAACTACAATTTGCAGAATCAGAAGTAAAGTATCTTGGTCACTTAATAAGTAAAGGTAGCCGAAAGCTTAATCCTGAGAGGGTTGCAGGGATTTTGTCTCTTCCCACTCCTTCTTCAAAGAAAGAAGTTAGAACACTGCTTGGATTATTGGGATATTGTAGACCATGGACCGAAGGATATATGCAGGCACTAAAATTTTTATATGAAAAATTGACAGAGGGAGACAATATGAAGTGGACCAGGGAATATGACAATAAATTAGAAGAATTGAAGTTGAAACTAGCCTCGGTACCAGCTTTGAGCTTACCCTCAAAAATTTCAGAGTCCTTCTGTAGATCTCTCTCTCCCCGTCCTTGCAGATGGGTCGTGCTGGGACCACCTCCAGGGTGAAGACCTCGGTGGAAATTCCTCCCGATGTATTCTGATGTTGAAACAGTCCAGCAGAGAGAAAGGGAAAAAACCAAAGTCCCAGGAAAACAAAGTTCAGCTCTCCGTCTTTCTCTCCAGAGAAAAGGAGCTGAGAAACTGGCCAAAAAAAAAGCAAGCAGTGCTTCTTCCCTGTCCTGGGTTAGCAGAGCTATGGAAGTGATTCTCTTGCAAAGAGGTGCTTACAGCTTCCTCTATGACCTCACAGAACCTATCGACTGCCTAGTTTGAATATTGACAACTTTTAAAGCCACTTAAAGAGCTTGACATCCCTCTGTGGTCCATATTTAAGAATGAACAAACCCCGGGAAAGCTCTCTTGCTTCCAGCCTTGGGACAGGTAACTGGGGGGGGGCCTGCAGGCGGCCCAGCAGGGCTGGGCTGGGCCTTGCTGGGTCCAGCTGGGTCGGCCGTGGCACAGCCCTGTTCCATCTGCGGCCCCTCCCCAGCCCTGCTCTGTGCAGGCAGCCCCTGGTGCGGCCAGGGCTTGTCTGAGACCACTGCCCCGCTGCCCAGCAAAGATCATGCGACCAACAGCGATAAGCAAATTCCAGCTGCGGGGCCCTGGGTGAGATTAACCCTTTTAGTGCTGTAAGTTTCCTCCAGAACAGATGAAGCCTGCAGACATCAATCCTCTTCCGAGTCTGAGGAAGAAGGAAGGTGAAGAAAACACCATAGAGACACCAAAGTCAGTAAAGAAGGAAGAGCTGAAACCCTGAGGGAGGAGAAAGAGGAGATGCTTAGAAGCTGAAATTCTGCTGTAAAGCTATGGTGGTGATGGACTATGGACATCAGAGTACCCATTGTAATTTCATGAAAGCATGGGGAGGTGGAGCGTTCAAACTGTACTTGTGAGCAAAAGCACCTGTGCTGGAATAAGCAGATGCTGAAGCAGCTGTGATTTGATGAGAAGTTTGAACAGGGAGAGATGGAAGTGATGAGGACTCTTGCTCCAAATCAGAAGGAGAAGACCTCAGTTCCTAGAGATGAAAGTAATGAGGACCCTTTGCTCCCAGGGAAGGGGGAGGGCCTCTATTCTTAGAGATGAAGGTGCTCCCAGAGATGGGTGAAGAGAACCTTTGCTTCTGAACAGCTCATCCTTACAATGGTACCCCAGTAGCTCAAGATTGGACCCTCGAAAGCAGTTGTGGGGAAAGCTGTAGGTCGGGGGAAGGGACTCTCACATGCGAGCAGAGAACCAACCCGGGCGGCTGTCTTGCTGTGACATTGGAGCCACAAGAGAACTGTTCCTTGTGGAGATGTCTCCATAGCATGAGCAAGAGAGACTCCTCTCCCTAAGTGAACTGAAAAAGGTTATTATTGAAGTGGTAAACTGACTGAAAATCTCAAGGGTTGTCTTTTTACATTGTCAATGAGAGAAGGGAGAAAGGTGGGGGGAGGAGAAGTGTTCTGAAGGTGTAGTCTGATTTTTTTTCTTCCTTTTAGGTCTGCTAATAAACTTCTTAATATTCTTCTAAGTTTTGTGCCTGCTTTGCTTTCTCCTAATTCTTATCTCACAGAAGGTAAATAAGTGAGTAACGAGTATTTTGGACCAAACCACTACTCTCCCGCTCCTCTCGCCAACAGAATGCAGAGAGGAGTCTGTATCTCTGGGGGAGCCTTCCCTGAGCTGTCCTGCTAGATTGTAGGGTGGCTTGACTGTTTCAGTCAGGGAAACACCAATAGTACAAGGGAGAGTCCTCAGCAGCTCTTCCCCTTTATTGGAGCGTGTTCTCTGCTGCCAGCAACTGCCAGCACCCGGCAAGGATTCACACCAACAGTTAACAGAATGACACTCGTTATTCATATGAAATCATTACAGGTTAAGGTTCGAAGGTTGTCGGTGACAGTGTCTGACTGCAGAAATGTACTTGAAGCAATGCACAGACAAGCTCTAATGCCCAGTAAAATATTCAGCATGCATAGAGTAGGATTCTTACTAATAGGCATCACTGGGGGGGGAGAAGACAGGTTCTGCCCCTCACTGATCCCAGCAGTTTCCATGGAGTCTTCCCTAGCTTTTCCCCCATTCTTGACTTACTTTTATACTATTTCTTTGTGTTTAGGTGGAGCTTGAGTGACTCAAGTCAGACAAACCTTTGTTACTGACGGGTGAAAAATTCTCTTGCTTTGCTTTGAAAGATACAGTCCAAAAGAACACAGAGTGTGTGCCCAGTGAGGGGGGTCATACCTCGGGGGAGGGTAACTATGGAATGGAGGGGTTCTGTTGTTTTTATTATTACTATTATTATTCTTTGATGAGCCAAGTTAATTTAAGGAGAGGTATTTCACCCCAGTTCCTGGCTCAGCAGCAGGACATCCTCCCCCCTCTCTCCTGGTTGACTGGCCCTATGTGGTTCATCAACTGTAAAGGACCATTGAGTTCCCTTCCCTGCAAGGATTCCCACAGAGCCTGGCCACAGTGTCTCCACTCCACTGCACCCTCCATTCCCTCCCCCTCAGCAGGTGTGTGTGGATGCAGCATCATTGTGGGATAGGTTTCAAGTCATGCCAACCCCTTTCCATCCAGGGAGCAGCAGCTGTGATTTACCCTATAATTTCCATACTGTTATAACTCCTGTTAGGATGTGAATAGAACTCCTCGGTTTCTTCTAATTGTGCCGCCATTTACCTGTCCACAGGATCCCCAGTCATTTTCCCACAAGCTCTGAGCTGGTGTCAGGCCTCAGATTTCCCCTTGAGCCACGTCTCCTGGCTCCTGCAGGATCTCCCTTCCAGAGAACATTCCCTACCACAGCTGCTTCTCCAGCCCTCAACTCCACAGGGCTTCCCCGCCTTGTTGGAGGAAATCCCAGCTGGGCTGCAGGGGCTGCAGGGGGCCAGGACAGACCCCACACCTTCTCCCTGCCTTCTCCTGACTGACTCGGAGCTCCCCCGGCTCCCTGGAGCCAACCCGGGCATGTTCTGGGGCAGGTGGGGCCTTGGGCATGGGGGGCGAGCCAGAGGAGCAGGACAAGCACAGCCAGGGAACAGGTTTTGCAAGGAAGAGCTCTCAGCCAGCAGAACCCAGCTGTGAAGCAGCAGCTGGGGGGTCACAGAGCCCCTCTGCAGCCCCTGCCCCCTTTATTACACACTGCCAAAAATACCCCCAAATTCCCTTCTGGAAAGTGTCCCCAGGATTAATGAAGTGACCCAGAGAATCCCGGACTGGTTTGGGTGGGAAAGGGCCTTAAAGCCCATCCCATCCCACCCCTGCCATGGGCAGGGACACCTCCCTCTATCCCAGGTGGCTCCAAGCCCCAACCAACCTGGCCTTGGGCACTGCCAGGGATCCAGGGGCAGCCCCAGCTGCTCTGGGAATTCCAGCCCAGCCCCTCCCCACCCTCCCAGGGAACAATTCCTTCCCAATATCCCATCCATCTCTGCCCTCTGGCACTGGGAAGCCATTTCCCCTTGTCCTGTCCCTTCAGGCCCTTGCCCAAAGTCCTTTCCAGCTTCTCCTACCTGGATATGCATCCAGCTAGCACACTTGATATTATTATCAGCAATTAGTTGTATCCCAGTACTCCTGTGATACTAACTAATTGCAGTAGCAGTCAATTATTGTAGCAGTCAATTCTAAAGAATTATATTAATAGTAACATTCAATAGTAATAATAATCACATCATTATTATATAAATTGTAGCGGCAGTGAATAGGAATAAAAACTAATAACAACAATCAATAACAGCAGCAATCAAATCCACATTACATTATGGATCACTACAAATTTATCACTGCTGAAGAAAACTTACACACGCTGTAACACTAAAGAAACTTATGAAAGATGACTTTATGCGTCAATCTGTCGATAACAGAGATGCTGTGCTGCCCCTGCTCCTTTTCCTGATGGAGCACCAGCCCCAGGAAGGGCTGAGGGCCTCACCTGCCCTCCAGGTACCAGCACAGCAGTTCAGGGTCAGAGCTCTGTGCAAAGAGCTGAGAGTGGAGCGTCAGCCAACTCAAACCACGGCTGGTGCAGAAATTGGGCTCTAATCCAAATCATCTGACTCCAAAAGAGTGGTTCCACTTTCACATTCTGCTGCACTAAAATGCCTGATTTCTTGGAATTGTTCTGCTTCTGCTATAAAAAGGGAAGCCCCACCCACTTAAGAGCCAGGGCTGGGTAAAGAGGGGCTGAGATGGGCTTCTCTCAGCCCGGGAGCTGCGGGTCCGGAGGGGGACGGTAGGACCTGGGATGGGCTGTGGGGCTGGGAGGCGGGAGCAGCCCGGAGCGGGATCTTGTTGGGCTCCTGCCTCCTGTTGCCTGTGTTTGGCCGTGTCTGGGGAGATGGCCGGGCAGGAGAGGAGGGGTCCGAGGGCAGCGGGCGGGTGGTGTCTGCTCCGAGCGGGGGCTGGAGGAAGCCGCCTTTGCTGGCAGCCGGTTTGGGGGAGCTCGGGGGAGCCGTGAGCGCTGCGGGGGCTGAGCTGGGAGGGGGCCGGGGTCAGAGGGGTGGGAGCGGAGCGGCGGGGGAAGGAGGAGGGATGCGGGGGGATGCAGGGGCAGAGTGAGGTCTGCGGAGGCGCAAAGCCTGGCCCGGGAGCTGCCAGCGGGGCTGGCCGGGCACAGATCCATTGCGGAGCCCCTTCCCTGCCGTCTGCCCGTGCCCGGCCGGGAAACGCTCCCCGCGGGCGGGGCCGACCCTGCCCGGCCCGGGCACCGCCAGCGCCGCGGTGGGGCCGGGTGGCTGCGCTGCCCTGAAGGCCGGAGCGATGGGGGCCGGGCGCCGTCCTGGGGCTGATGCTGGGGGGGTTCCTGGCCCCCTTCGGGAGCAGGGCAGCTTCGCGGTGCTGAGGGGCAGGCACGGGACATCCTGCTCTGTCCGGGCACCCGGGGCTACAGCTCTACCTTTTCCTCCCCATGCAGGGAGGGTGGCATTCTCCTCTCTTCCAGTCTAAGCGTCACCGCCCAGAGCGCTCTGCTCCCTGCGGCAGCCCCTCAAAGGCGCTCCCAGAGCCCCTTTCCCTGGGGCAGGGCTGGGGAAAACACTCTCGGGGGGCTGTTCCCGTGAAACGGGCTGCAGGCATTCCCATGGCAGGTGATGCTGCCAGCCTTGCTGCTTCCCTCGTTTGCTTCCAAGGAGGAAGCCGATCCCGAGTGGACAAGCTACAGCAGTAGCCCTGAGCCAGCAGTTCCCTTCCCGAGCAGCCGTCCTGCACTTGGCTCTGCTGCCCGGGGAGCAGCTGGACATGTGCCCAAACAACTGGTGCCCAAAGTCCCTCGTGTGCTCTGCCAGCACACCCACCTTTCCTCTGCTGCTGAACTGCCCTTATCTCGAGCCAGTGACTTCTCCTGCTTCTGCTTTCCCCCTCCTGTCCCCATCGTGCTGGTGGGAGCACACGAGCTGCTGGTGGGGGCTCAGTGCCTGCTGGGATCCAAGCCCAGCGCTGCCTCTCCCTCTCTCCGGGGGCCTGAGCTTCCCCCCAGCAGCAGCTGTGGGATGTGGGCAGTGGTGGGACGGGGCTGCCCCACTGTCAGTGCTGTTCCCTGGCCTCTGCCCCCTGCACACCTTGTCTCCTGCCCCGAGAGCACAGATGTTCCCTGGACAGCCTCTCACCCATCAGCACCCCCAAGTCCTTCTCCTCAGGGCTGCTCTCAATCCATTCTCTTCCCCTCTTGTGTCTGTGCCTGGCATTGCCTCTCCAGCATGTCCAGCTTCCTTCTGGTGGGGGAACAGGGATGCAGGTCCCAGGTGAAACCCTGCTCGTGTCAGCTCCCCAAAAGGGCCCTGAGGAGTCTTTGCTGCCTGGGCAATCCCCAGTGGAGGAGAAGGGTTGGCCTCCAGGGCTCCCTGGAATTAAACCTCCACATTGATGGGTTGCCTTCTCCTGTCTCTCTGCTCTTCTCCTTTAGGATTTCGAGCCTTTCCTTGCCGGTGCTCTTCCTCCTGAGTTCTCAAGGTGGTTCCCATCTTCTTCTCCTCACCCCGCTGTGTGTCCCAGGCCTGCCACTGCTGCTGTGCTGTGTCCCCTGAGCTGGGGCCCTCGGCTGCCGGTGTCCACTGGGAAACGAAGGCTTGGAGCAACGGGAGCATCTGCTGTGAGGTGGGTGAGGGGAATCAGAGCCCACAGCCCTTGCCCAGATTGCTCAAATCTCCATGGATCCCAAGGGAAAGCTGTCCCTGAAGGCTCTGGGAGGGTTCAGGAGCCCTCAGATCTATACCTGAGTCCAAGCCCCTTGCATCGATACCTGTGCTGGTAAGAGTCCCGTGGCCTTGGTGGGACAGAAGCTGAATGTCAGGAAGGTTTTGTGCATGGAATAAATCTCTCCAATATCCAAGTGAATGGAGACTGGGACAATTCTCAGGCTTGTGTGACAGTGTCAAAACCCCCAAAGGTTTAAAGGCAGGGAGGGCAGCAGCTCTGTTAGGGTGAGAATCATGGAATGATGGAATGGCCTGAGTTGGAAGGGACACACCAGGATCCTGGGAGAGGCAGGATCAAAAGCTTTACTGAAATCCAAAAAGCTCAGATTAACTGGTTGTCATTGATCAGCTCCATGGGTTAATGTGTTGTAAAAGGAAATTTAGGGTGATGAGCAGGAGTTTCCCGTCCTGAGCCCATTGTGCCTGTGACCAACGACTGCCTTGTCTTTCTGGGATTTTTCAAAAAAAAGTGACCAGCACTGATGAACCTGTAGTAGTTTAAAAGACAGGTGTCTGCCAAGGAAGGCGGGAACCTTCCTGGAAATGAGAATATGACCCTCTTCTCTCCAAATTATTTTAACTTTGAAATTACGGGGCTTTCAGGCAAAGATATGGGAAAAGGAACAACAGGTATTTCCTAGACTATACCTATATACCAAGACAAACAAACAACAGCAGCAGCAGCAACAAAAAAACCAGAAACCCAATCACAGCCTTGTCTCACCCATCAGGCGACCGCCCCTCTTGTGCATTTCTGCTCATGGCTGGCAGGGGCGATGGTGGTGCCAGGCCATGGCTGCAGTTCCGCTCACGGCCAGCAGGGGCGATGGCGGTGCCAGGCCATGGCTGCGGTTCCGCTCACGGCCGGCAGGGGCGATGGCGGTGCCAGGCCATGGCTGCGGTTCCGCTCACGGCCGGCAGGGGCGATGGCGGTGCCAGGCCATGGCTGCGGTTCCGCTCACGGCCGGTAGGGGCGATGGCGGTGCCAGGCCATGGCTGCGGTTCCGCTCACGGCCGGCAGGGGCGATGGCGGTGCCAGGCCATGGCTGCAGTTCCGCTCACGGCCGGCAGGGGCGATGGCGGTGCCAGGCCATGGCTGCGGTTCCGCTCACGGCCGGCAGGGGCGCTGGTGGTGCCAGGCCATGGCTGCGGTTCCGCTCACGGCCGGTAGGGGCGATGGCGGTGCCAGGCCATGGCTGCAGTTCCGCTCACGGCCGGCAGGGGCGATGGTGGCTCCCGGCTGGGCAGGGCAGGGGCGATGGTTCCTCCACGCCTGCAGGGGGCGCTGTGGCGCGAGCTCAGCTGCCTCGCCACACGGCAATGGCGGCTCAGGGGAGAGGGGAGAGAAGAGATGGCTTCCCCTGCACAACCCACAGGGAGCAGCCGGTCTCGGTACCACTCTGGGTGGTGAGCTGGACCGTCGCAGGAACCCCAGAGTGGCGGGCGGGAAGAGCAGAGGTGAGCAGACCTGGGGCCCTGAATCGAAGTGTAGCAAAAAACCCCAAAGCAGTGGCAGAAACAGCGGTGGCTGGGTGGGGAATTGCTCCTTTGCACAGCTCACCGGCCAGGGCTGGTCCTGAGGTCAGGCTGCTGTGCCAGGGGAATGGCCTGGTGGGGGTGGGCGGTGCTCTCGGGTCTCGGCACAGCACACACTGGCTCTGGGCTCCCAAGCAGCAGAGGAGCAGAGAAGCAAGCTGGCCAGCCCTGGTGACAGTGCTGAAGCAAGAAAAAGCCAAGAGGGGAAAAAAAAGAAAAAACGCATAGGGCAGCAGGATCTCAGGTCAGACCCACTGTGCCGCATGGCCGCCGTGTTGATTGCCCCAACTGGAAGGAAGAGCGGCCCCTGGCCCCCAACCCCCCGCAGAATCCCAGGCCACCCTTCACCCATTGTGATATTCCTGAGTTGGGTGGGGGGAGGACAGACAGTGACAACTCCAGACATGAAACAAAACCACAACCAAACTGGCTATGGGATAAGAACCATCCCCAAGACAGGACGCCAGCATCCTCCAGAACTGTTTCCCGAGGCCCTCTGTAACTCACCCCTGAGCAGCCTGAAGTTGTAGATTTTCCCCCTGCACTGCAATGAGCCCCTGGGTGTGCCAGGAAGCAGCTCCTGGGAACAGGTGAGTGTGGGGCGAGGGACGGGCTGCGCGCTGGCAGCTGCAGCAGGAGCACAGGTCAGACCCCGTGTGGCCGTGCCGGGTGTGGGGACAGCGTGTCTGGGGAGCGTGGGGTGCCCGTGGGGGGAGTGTGTGAGCGCTGCCTGCGGGAGCTGGGAGCAGCAAGCTGGGCCAGCCAGCGAGCAGGGCAGCCGTGGGGCTGGGCAGAGGGTGCAGGATGCAGGCAGGGCTGTTGGATGGGCAGAGGGGCTGTGCCAGTGCTCGAGGGAGCCAGGAATGCCCCCGGGCTGTCTGCACTTGTGAATAGAGGAGTCCTGCTGGGAGGATGGGGGTGATGGTGAAGGCAGCACCTTGCCCAGGGCAGGGTGTGTGGCCGAGTGACTCTGTGTGTGTGTCTGTGTGTGTTTCTGTGTGTTTCTGTGTGTGTCTGTGTGTGTCTGTGTGTGTGTGTGTGTGTGTGTGTGTGTGTGTGTGTCTGTGTGTGTCTGTGTGTGTGTGTGTCTGTGTGTGTCTGTGTGTGTGTGTGTGTCTGTGTGTGTGTGTCTGTGTGTGTGTGTGTGTGTCTGTGTGTGTGTGTGTGTCTGTGTGTGTGTGTCTGTGTGTGTTTCTGTGTGTGTCTGTGTGTGTGTGTGTGTGTGTGTGTGTCTGTGTGTCTGTGTGTGTCTGTGTGTGTCTGTGTGTGTGTCTGTGTGTGTCTGTGTGTGTGTGTGTCTGTGTGTGTCTGTGTGTGTGTGTGTGTCTGTGTGTGTGTGTCTGTGTGTGTGTGTGTGTGTCTGTGTGTGTCTGTGTGTGTGTGTGTGTCTGTGTGTGTCTGTGTGTGTCTGTGTGTGTGTCTGTGTGTGTGTCTGTGTGTGTGTGTGTGTCTGTGTGTGTCTGTGTGTGTCTGTGTGTGTGTGTCTGTGTGTGTGTGTGTGTCTGTGTGTGTCTGTGTCTGTGTGTGTCTGTGTGTGTGTGTGTTTCTGTGTGTGTCTGTGTGTGTCTGTGTGTGTGTGTGTGTCTGTGTGTGTCTGTGTGTGTTTCTGTGTTTCTGTGTGTGTCTGTGTGTGTCTGTGTGTGTGTGTGTGTGTGTGTGTGTGTGTGTGTGTCTGTGTGTGTCTGTGTTGTCTGTGGGATACACACTCAGCTTCAGGGTTGATCCTGCAAACAGGAAAGCAACAGGCACATCCAGTGTGCTGGGAAGGAGACCCTGGCTCTTGTGCCATCGCAGGCTGGGCTCCAGCAGCCGGGTGGGAGCAATCCCCAGGGCCGCAGCTGCTGCAGAGCCTCTGCCAGGAGGCTGGGGCCTCTGACAACACAGCTTAGGGACAGTCTCTTTTCTTCCTCCACAGCCATGGCTTCGCAGGAGGACACGCAAGAGGGGGATGCCAAGGCACAGCTGGCAAAGGCATTTCAGAAGGAAGGACTGGATGCTGGATACTGGGTGCCCAAGGTGTTGCAGAATCTGGGAATCAAGTGTAGAGAAGCCCTGCAACATCTGGAATATAAAGACTACCTCAAGCTGGAGTGTGCAGCACGGCACCCCTGGGAGAAAAAGGCACTCCAGAAACTCCTGAAAATAAAAGATGACAAAACAACCACTGAAGAGGTGCAGAAGGAGCACTTGGAAAAGACAAAACAGAGACAAGAAGTGGCCAAACAAGCCCTAAATGATCTGACAGAAATGCTCAAGAGCCACAGCCAGGATGCTCTGAGAGAGAAAGCAGAGACTCTGTGGAAAGCCATGGAAATTCCAAAAGAGTTCTGGCCATCGCCAAAGAAGCCCTTGGCGGATATGCTGGAGAGCATCCACAAGCAGCTGGAGCAGCAGGAGTTGTCAGCAGGCAGGACGGAGCACATCCCCGACACGGAGGTGCTGAGCCGCGCGTCAGGGGGACTGGCCCTGCAGGGCATCTACAGAACCAGCAGACCTGAAGATGTGCTGGCAAAGCGAGAGCAGCTCCTCAGGGTTCCTGAGGGATTCCAGCTCTCTGGTCCGGAGCAAGGATCGCTGCTTGAGAGGAAGGAGTTCTCCTCCTCTGCGGCAGAATCCAATTTCACCAAGTCCATGGAGCAGCTGGGGTTCAGCATCAGCGTTTCTGCCAAAGCCGCATTCTGGGTGGTTTGTCTGGAATCGGGCGTAAATCACAGCAGCTCCTCACAGTCACAGAACATCCACCAGTCCCACTCTGAGCAGAGCTACTTTTGCACCACCAAGTACCAGTACATCCCTCTGGCCTCCTGCTACTTCCAAAGGCATCAGCTTCGCCTCTCGGATGCGGCTCTGCAGGAGCTGCAAGACATGGAGCAGCTTTTGAGCTTCACTGAGGAAGAAGACAGCCCCACCCTGCTGAAGATGTGTGAGAACTTCTTCAACAGGTTTGGGTCCCACATAAACCAGGGTCCCCTCCACTTTGGGGGGATATTCTGGTGGAAGGCGTCTACAGAAGGATTCCGAGCCGAGCAGCGGGAAGAAATGAAGCGACAAACCTCTGAAGCGCTGAACAACTTTGTCAGGGCCAGCTGGGGTGGCTTCGGGGCCAGTGTAGGAGGGACCCTGGATGTTTCCAAAAGCAGCTCCAAGGCTTCCATCCAGGGAAGAGCCGGAGAGAGTTCCCACACAGCGATTCAACTCTACGTGGTCAACACAGGGGGCCCACCAGACACAGCTTCTCTTCCTCAGTGGAAAACGGGGCTCGTGTCTGATAACACAACGTGGTGCGTTATCGACCGCGGCTTTGAGCTGATCCCAGTGTGGGATGTTATCCGGTGCAATCACAGCAGGGATTTTAAGTCCGTCAGTCAGATGAGCAGAGCCCTCAGGGCTGCGTACAAAGCGCTGACAAATCAGAGCGTCGGCACCATTTTTGGAGAGGAACTGGACAGTGCAGTGCAAGAGGCCAGAGATTTCATGGCCACTGTGAAGAGCTGGGAGGTGACGGTGGATGAAAGGAAGCTGCTCATGCTGATGGAGCTAAAAGAGGGTCTGCATGCAAAAACCAAGAACCCCAGTGTGTGGATCAATGTGTGCCTGTCGGACAAAGGCCTGCAGGACTTCCTGGTGAACACCGTGCGCAGTTGCCAGGAGTCACCTCCAGAAAACACCACCTCGATCAAGGTAATGTTGAGGAGCCTCCTGGATCCTCATATCTACTCTGTCAAGGACTTCCCTGAGGCTTCCTTCATTATGCAATGGATCTTCCAGACTGAGCAGCAGCTTCCCAGACCTCCCAAGGTCTCTGAGCTGGAAGAGCTCATCAAAACACTGCAGCAAATGAAGGAGCACATCCATGCTGTCACCTATGCACCAGGAAGCTCTGCTTCTGCTGTTCATGAAGCAAAGATAGAAGCCACCCTGACCACCAGCCTCGCCATTTATTCCTTGCTCCAGTCTCTCCAGGAACGGGCTGAGAAGGACATGGAACTGTTGGTGCTCTTGATTGCGACCAGCACAGGGTACGACGTGGAAAGCAGCGCTTTTCCACACCTCCTTGGACACCCAGAAATTCAGTACATGGCCAAGGAAATGGAAGCGGCACATGAGGAGTACGTGAACCTGAAGGAGCAAGATGCCGACAGAGCTGAGGCCTCCCTTCTGCTGACGGGTCTGAGTGTGACACCCGAAAGTCAAGAGCTGTCCCCTGAGCAGAAGAGGGAGCGTTTAGTTTTCATGGAAGATCACATGCAAGGCTTGTGGTCCACACGGATCAAGAATCTCCTCCAAAAGCACAGTGGAGGCGAAGACTGGGAGAGGCTGGAACAGGACTTGCATTCCTTGATCAGAGGGTGTTTGGATGAGAAATGGGATGAACAGAGGGTGGAGAATATACTCAGAGACATGGAAGAGACTTTTCCACCACCTGAGCTCCCCAGTCAGTCCCAGTCCAAGTCAAATGGCAGCGAATCCCAAGCAAATGAAGCCATTGCAAACCAGGAATTCCTCCAGTTGCTCAAGCGCCTTGGACTCAAAAGTCACTATCCAAGAAAAATGGGGATGGGAAATTTCCGCACCATCTGCAAGACATCTCTGCAGGACAGCCAGCCCAGCAAGGACAAGGAACTGCCATTTTACTTCTTGCAAAAGCTGCTCACAGTGGATTACCAGGTGAGGTACCTGACTTGCTGGGACGAGAACAATGCAGGACTTGCAGCTGTGCCACAAATGACAGAGCAAGAGGACGAACCTTCAGACTCCTTTGAAAACTTTCTTGACAACTTCACAGAAGCAGTCCCTGAACCTGGAAGCAGGGACAGCCGTGTGCACCCCATGGACCTGCAGATGGCCATTTTCCATTGTGCTGATGACTTCCTGAGACAGTCCCTTGCAACCAAGCTGGCGTTCTGCCAACTGGCGCTGCCTCTGCTGGTGCCCAACCCGTGCACTTCACAGATCGAGTTCCCGCTCTACGCCCTCAGCCAAATCCAAAGGAGCTGGAAAGAGGCAGACAAGTCAGGAAAGCAGGCCAGAACAAAGAGTTACAACAACAAACTCATCTTTCAGGTACAGACACCCATTGTGTCCTTCATCCGCATTGGCAGCTCGGCCTCCTCTTCCAAGTCTCAGCTCCTGAACGCTCTGCTGAGCAAACGCAAACACGACACTTTCTTCCACCGCCACTGCAGAGGCAGCACCAGAGAGCGTTTGCTGATGGAAGGGGTGGTGGAGATCACCTGGTACTGCCCCCGTGGAAGCCCTGATGACACCTTTGAGTGCTGCGTGGCTTTCTGTAACCTGCATGGAGATGCCAGGGATCACGGAGCACAGCTGCAGTTCCTGCAGGAGATATCTGCTGTCAACGTGGCTCTCGTATCCGATTCAGAGCACATGGACAACAGGGGGAAAAAGCTTTTGCAGGGCCTGTGGCAGTCACAAAGTCCTTTGGTTTGTCTTCTCACGGAAAAAGAGAATGTTGCAGCTGGACAAGCCAGCAAAAACATAACAATAGGGATCAAGAACAGAAACGAAGCAGAACTCATGGTCCAGCTGACCAAGACAATTGGGAATCTCCTGGAAGGATCTAATCCATGTTTCAGCCTGGATGCATGCCTGGATAAAGCTCACCAGCATGGATTCATAGTGGATGCAGATCAGCCTGCGTGTGTGACAGCCAAAGCAAAGGCAAAGAAGCTGGTGGAGCTTCTGAAGAAAGAGAAGCTGTCTGAGATCAAATCCCAGCTCCTGCCCCTTCAAGGAAAACTGTGGTACCAGTGGTGCAAAAAGGACAAAGAGCTCACTCGCTTACAGGAGAAGAGGAACAAGAGCATTGAGCATCATCGCAGCCAAATCGAATATGAGAAGAAAGCACTAAGAAGAAAGCAACTTGAACAAGCCTTCCCCCTTAACCCGCTGATGAAATCATTCCTTGGCTTTCTCCAGGCCCAGCCAGCAGATACCAAGAAATACTTCCTGCACTGGATGAAGGTCTTTATGGATGAGCTGTCCTGCGGTCGCCTTGAAGAACTGAGGAGAGACTATCACGAGTTATGGTCTGAAGTCCTGGCAAGAAAGAAAAGCAAGAAAAAACCCAGCATGGAAGCTCAGCTGCAGAGTCGGTTGAATGCCCTCTCTGATGAAATCAACGATTCATCCATTGGCCTGGAGCATGTCTTGAGAGAGGTGGGGCAGATTTATGAAGCTCTGCAGTTAATGAAGACAAAGAATTACAATTTTGTCAAACTGCCGGAGATTGCAGCAGATCTGATGGTTTCGGGGTATCCCGTGGAGCTGATGGATGGGGATGCTTCTTACCTGCCCTTGCGCTGGGTGGGAGCAATCTTTGACAGCTTAATTGAGAGGCTGGGGGACAAACGAGTGTTTGTGCTCTCCGTGCTCGGCATCCAGAGCACAGGCAAGTCCACCCTGCTGAATGCCATGTTTGGTCTGCAGTTCAACGTCAGCGCGGGGAGATGCACCCGCGGAGCCTTTATGCAGCTCATCCCAGTGGGCGAGGAGCTGCAGCAAGACTTGGGCTTTGATTTTGTGCTGGTGGTGGACACAGAGGGACTTCGTGCCATTGAGATGGCCAATAAACACTCCCTGAACCACGACAATGAGCTGGCCACCTTTGTCATTGGCATTGGCAACTTGACTGTGATCAATATCTTTGGAGAAAATCCATCAGAAATGCAAGATGTTCTCCAGATCGCTGTGCAGGCTTTCCTGAGGATGAAGAAAGTCAATCTTTCCCCAAGCTGCCTCTTTGTCCACCAAAACGTGGGAGAAGCAACTGCCAAGGAGCAGAACATGGAAGGACAAAGGCGTTTGCAGGAAAAGCTGGATGAAATGACTGTGGTAGCTGCCCAGCAGGAATTCTGTGACATCTCCTCCTTCAGCGATGTCATCGGCTTTGATGTGAACACCCACATTCACTACTTTGCTCACCTGTGGGAAGGAAATCCCCCGATGGCACCACCCAACCCCACCTACAGCCAGAACGTCCAGCAACTAAAGAGCAAAATCCTCCAGGCTGCCCAGAAGCAGTCGCAGCGCAGCATTTTGAGGCTCTCGAACCTAAAAGTTCGTATTGGTGACCTCTGGAATGCGTTGCTGAATGAAAACTTTGTTTTCAGCTTCAAGAATTCCCTGGAGATTGCCGCGTACAGGAAACTGGAAAGCGCCTTTAGTCAGTGGACCTGGAGGCTGAGGAGTCACGTCTTAGACATGCAGATGAGACTGGACAACAAAATTCGGAATGGGGACTTGCAGAACGTCACCAGAGAATACCTTGAAGGGCAGGTGCAAGAGACAAGTGATGCCATTGAGAAAGAAGTGGAAAAGTATTTCAGGGAGGACAAAGACCGTGAGACACTGGTCCAGTGGAAATCAAGCACAGAGCTGAAGCTGAAAGAACTAAAAGAGGCTCTTCTTCTTGAAACAAAAAAGAAATGTGAGAATCTTATTGAGCTACAGAAGGAGCAGAGTAAATTGGATGCAAGGAAGGTGCAATATGAAGATGAGCTCCTGAGGAGGAGTAGGGAGTTGGCTGTGACTCTGAAAGGGAAGAGCCTCAGTGAGAGAGAACTGAAGGACAGCTTTACTTCTGTCTGGAACAATTGGATTGCCGAAGTCTCCCGTGCTGGTTGTCCTCAGGAACCTGTGGATATCAATGCAGAAATCGAAGATGTCCTTCTAGAGCACTTTAAGGAGCCAGGACTCCATGACCGGATCAGATCATCTCCCAAAGGCAGAGGATTTTCTTTTGACACGGAGAAACACGTCATGAAGAAAAAGTATTTTGGCTTCTTCCAAGATCCCAGGAGCATTTCCAACGCTGATGTGATCAGCTTGCAGCACATCACAGACAGCATCATAGCGTGTGTGAGAGCAAACATTGATAAGAAGGAACAAGAGAAACGGGATTACAGTCGAAATTTTATTCATGAAATACTCAATGAAGTACAGGAAGGTGTGAACTCCATCCCCAGCAATGCAAAATGTACTTTTAACAGAGAGTACAGCATAGATTTGTCTCTGTATCTTTGCAGAATGGCAGCAGAAAGGTTTAAAGTCATGCATGAAGCGTTCCAAAAGGCAAATGACCCAGTCGTGTACCTGAACAGCAAGAGAGAGAATTTCTTCCAATGTTTCCAGATTTCCTGCCAAGGAGCCACTTCTATCACAACTTTTGCTGTTTTCCTTTGTGACAAGATTGAACCAGCTCTTCACCGGGCGGTCTATGAGAGGACGGCTAAAGCCATTGCTGAGGACATGCAGGGCAAATTCCCAGATTTCCAGAGCAACAGAGCCAATCTGGAAGTCTCCCTCCTGAGATACCTGGCAGAACAAGAAAATTTTGAGTATTTCAAGGAGTACCTTAGGTTTCCAAAACAGTTTTGTCAGAGTTACACTGAGACACGAGTTAGGAGTTACTGTTTAGATGGGAACAGGAGGCTGGAAAAGTTTTTAGATTCCTCCCTTAATCTTCTCTATGGAAACATCCTGAAAGCTGTTTCCTTCTCAACCCAGATTGTCAAAGACAGAAAAGACAGAGAAGACAAAGTCTCTCTTTGGCTGGATGAAATTTGCAGGGAACTGACAGAGGTGATCAACTTGCCCAGAAGTGACCTGAAGGGCATTGAGCACCAGGAGGTCACAGACATTGAGTTCCTGAGCAGTGTCATGGCAGAAGCTCTGGATGACCTGAAGAACAGGCTCAGGAAAGAATTTGCTGATGCCGATATGAGCTCGTTTGCAAGGCAGCCTCACACCATCCTGGCAGAGCATTTCTCGGGGTGCTGGGAGCAGTGTCCCTTCTGTGGGGCTGTTTGCACAAACACCATGCGGAATCATGATGGAGACCATCAGCTGGTCTTCCATCGCCCACAAGCTTTGACGGGATTCAAGTGGCATGAGACGAACTACCTGGTCATTGATATTTGTTCCAGCCTTGTTGCAAGTGATTGCCAATTCAGATTTGATGGTGGCCCGTGGTTCCCTTACAAGACATACCGTAATGCTGGACCTCCTGTTTCCACATGGAACATTCTTCCTGATTCATCCATGCAGGCCTACTGGAAATGGTTTGTGTCTCATTTCAGGACACAGCTGGAAGCTTTGTACAATGGGAAATTTCAGGGCAAAGGAGAAATCCCTGAGGCGTGGCAGAGAGTTACCAAGCAGGAAGCACTGTCTGAGCTGGACAAGCGTTAGGCCACGTCCATGGGAAGGAAGAACCACAACGGCTTTGCAGCTTAGAAGAACTTTGTACCAGGCTCTCCACAAAATGCAGTTACAACAATGACACTCAAGCCACACACAGCCAATGGTATCTAATTGCTCCCAAATTTGGTGAAATAAGGTGTGTTACTGCAGCCATCGCTCAGCAACTCCCTCGCTTCATGATAAAGCCAGAATGCTCCATCCTTCTTGCCATAAGCACTTCCCTCTGCATTGTCCTAGAGTCAAACCAAACTCCTTCCCTGGGCCGATCGGCTTCGTGGCCAAGCCTGATCCCAAGGGCCAGGGCAAGGGCAAAGGCAGCACTCAAAGCCCCCCTTGGATCTGCTGCTGTGAGACAAGAAGGGACTGCCCCAAAGGCAGTTTTCCAGCTCCTGAAGGGCTGCTTCAGCCTCATCCCCTGCAGGCTCTGCTAATAAAGGAGTTGATTTGGACCGTGCTGCTCTGTGCCTCCTTTGTGTTCAGGGCAGCCCCAGCTGGGGGTGACTCGAGCTCTGTGTGGGGCAGACAGGCAGGGGACAGCGGGATGGCCCTGGGGGAGGGCGTGTGGCAGCAGAGGCTCTGCTCCTTTCAGGGTCTCTGCTCCAGGAGCAGCTTCACTGTCTGCAGGGACAGCAGAGAGAGCAGGAAGCCCCAAACCACAACAACATCCAGGGAAACCAGTGGGAGTGGCAGGTGCCAAGGGAGGCAGCGCTGGGAACCAAGCCTGGCCTGTCACTCGCACGGAGGGCTCGGAAGGTTGATCCAGCGAGGTTTTGTGCTCTGGAGCTGCTCAGCTGGGAACCTGCGGGACAAAAGGGGAACGGGCCCAAACTCTGCCAAGCCCAGCCCTGGCCAAGCAGACCCGGAGCCAGTGACAGGAGCCAGAGCTGGGCTGGGTGAGCGTGTGCTGCAAGGGCTGAGTGCCAGGGCCTGGGGACAGC
This sequence comes from Corvus hawaiiensis, assembly GCF_020740725.1. Classification (NCBI taxonomy): domain Eukaryota; kingdom Metazoa; phylum Chordata; class Aves; order Passeriformes; family Corvidae; genus Corvus; species Corvus hawaiiensis. The sequence continues at coordinate 1,094,939 of NC_063215.1, forward strand.
TGGGCTGGGAGGGGATTTGGGCCGGTTCCTGGAGGCGGACTGGGAGTGGAGGTGCCCCTGGCCATGGTGTCACCTCCTGCGCTGAGTGGGGAATGTCCCAGTGCAGCTGCTGGAGTGAGTGGGGGGGATCCAGTGCCACAACTGGGCTGACTGGGAGGGACCCAGTGCAGCAAGTGGGGGTGGCCTCAGGCCTGGGCTGGGTTCAGGGTCCCTCACCTGCTACTCTCACCTGTGCCAGCTCCCTCTCCAGTACAGCCAGATGGCTCTCTGCACCTTGCCCAGTCTCTGCCAGGACTCCTTGGCCAAAGTCTCCCTCAGTGGGATCATCTGGCATCTCCTAAATTGCAGGCCCTGCTGTGGGGAGGAGCACAAACAGCTTAAAGGTCTTTCCCAACCTCAAGCATTCATGGATTCTGTGCCTTCCAGTGACACCAGGATGCAGCAGCTCTCCCAGTCTGCACTAGTTGTGACGAAGGGTGCAGTGACCCTGTGTAACAGCCCGGGGTGTTCAAATGTAAGGGGCTCAACTGAGGTTCCTTTACTCAGGGTTGGCACACAGGAGAAATACCAACCACATATTCTCAAGATGTCAAAATTACACAGAACTTTGGTGGCAAATGATAGAAAATCAAGGAATTTTGGCAAAGGATTTAACTCAACATGCAATTCAACATAAAACACATAAAAATAGCATTAACCTACCCCATTTAACCTAGCAACCTTTAAAGCTCTTTGATGTCACCTTACCCAAAATGTTCCATGAAAAGAGAATTAGAAGGAGAAGAAAGAGAGAAAGACAGAAAAGATACAGAAAACCACACATACAGGTACCAACTGCTGGATTCCAGTGTAGACTCCACGAGCAAGCAGGGTCAGACACGTGGTCACCTTGTGGTCAGCCTTCTAAACTCCAGGGCCTCCGTGGACCCTCCCCCTATGTGGGACTTCTGGTCACTCGGTGACTCAGGAGCTGGGTTAGGGAGGACTGGGGCAGCCTCTGGTGTGCCAGTGCTGGACAGCTCTGCCAGGCTGGGATGCTCTAGGGCTGGTCTGGGGGGTGTGGTGGAAGAGCAGGGCACTGCCTGGCCAAAGCAAGGCCCGACCTGCCCCACCTCCCCACACACCTGCATCCCAAAATGTCTCCAGAGATCAACCTTTTCCGGTCTCTGACACCCTGCCTGGCTCCGAGGAGAGCTGATGGGGTTGGGGTGCGACTGTAAAGCGGAGCAGGAGCTGTCCAGTGGGGGCTGCCTGCTGCACACGCTGGGAAAGAGGGGCTGGGGAAGGAGGGGGACAGGGCTGGGGTGCCAGGCTGGGAGGAGCCGGGATGGAAGGGCAGATGGGGAGGTCTGAGAGCACCAACTTTGCTCTTACCTTCCCTTCCCCCCTTTGCTCTCTTCGTCCTCCCCTTCTTCTCCCTCCCTCTGCTCTGGAGCCAGGCTGGGAGAGCCTGGAGAAGAGACAGATCCAGGGAGAGCTCAGAGCCCCTTGCAGGGCCTAAAGGGGCTCCTGGAGAGCTGGAGAGGAGTTTGGGCCAAGAGCCTGGAGGGCCAGGATAAGAGGAAATGGCTTCCCAGTGCCAGAGGGCAGGGCTGGACGGGATATTGGGAAGGAATTGTTCCCTGGGAGGGTGATGATGCACTGGCACAGGGTGCCCAGAGAAGCTGTCGCTGCCTCATCCCTGGAAGTGTCCCAGGCCAGGCTGGACAGGTTTTGGAGCAACCTCTGATAGGGGAAGGTGTCCCTGCCCATGGCAGGGGGTGGAACGAGATGATCTTTAGGGTCTCGTCCCACACAGAATCCATGAGGACACCGGAAGACAAGAAGGGTACAGGGATACCTTTGAGCCCTTTCTGGTACCTGAAGGAGATCCAAGAGAGACGGAGAGGGACTTCCTAGCAGGGCTGGCGTGCCGGGACACGGAGAATGGCTCCACGCTGCCCCAGGGCAGGGCCGGATGGATCTTTTGGGATCTTTTGGGATCTTTTTTTCCGGGTTTTCCCGCTCCCCCCCCTGCGCGGGGCCCTCCCGGCCGCCAGGCGGCGCCATCGCGGCGGGGCGGGGTGCGGTGACGTCACGGCCACGCCGGGTGGGCCGATGCAGCGGCAGCGGGAGCGGCACCGGCAACACCGGGAACGGCACCGGGAACAGCGGGAGCAGCGCCGGGAACGGCGGCAGCAGGAGCCCTGGGAGCGCCACCATGGAGTACGTGAGCCCCGAGCAGCTCGCTGGCTTCAGCAAGTACAAGGTAGCGGCGCTGACGGGGGCCGGGCTCGGGGCCTGGCGCCGTGAGGGGGGCGCGGAGGGGCCGCCGGGCCTGTGGGGGGAGGCTGGGGGGGGTTGGGGTGCATGGAGGGGGGGGGCTCCAGCGGAGGGTGGGGGCTGGCGTGGGATCTTGGTAGGAGCTGTAGGAAGAGCCGGGATGTGGGGAAGGGATGTAGAGGGAGTCTCGGGGTTTGGGGTGGAGGGAGGGACCACAGTGAAAGCCGAGATTGGAAGGGGAATTGTAGGGAGACCCGGGCTTTGGGAGGGTCTGCAGTGAGACCTGGGGTTTTGGGGGAGGGGGGTTTGCAGTGATGTGCGGGGTTTTGCGGGGGGGCTGCAGTGAGACCTGAAACGCGGGTTTGGAGAGGGTGGGAGGTGCGGTGAGCCCCAGGGTTTGGTGGGTTTGCAGTGATACACAGGGGGGTTTGGGGCCGGGGGCGTTGGTGCTGCAGTGACACCTGGGATGTGGGTGGGGGGACTGCAGGAAACCTGGAGTTTGGGGAGGGGGTGCTGCAGGGAAACCTGAGTTTTGGGGCAAGGCCATAGTGAGACATTGGAGTTTCAGGGTAGGGGGAGCTCTGCAGCGAGACCCGGGCTTGGGGGTGGTTGCAGGGAAGCAGAGGGTTTGGGGGGATGGCTACAGTGAGACCCGAGGTTTGGGGGGCTGCAGTGAGACCCGGGAGTTTGTGGCAGAGGGCTTGCAGTGAGTGAGACCCGGGATTTCGGGGGCTCTGGGTGCAGTGAGGACCAGTGTGGTGAAGGTGGGACCGTGTGCGACATGGGACCCTCTCTTGCTGGGATGGTCATGGTCTGACTGGGAGCTTCTCCTCGTCCTGGGCTGTGGTCCAGGGAGGCTGTGGTGACCTGTCCACACAGACAGTGAGCTCTGGGGCTGTCCCCCCCCGTGAAGGGACCGCAGAAGGGGCTGTGGGTGCCCTGGGAGCAGGGCCGGCCCAGGAACTGCCCACACTGAGCTTAGGACTGCAGTGCTCCTACCCCATGGCTGCTCTGTGCAGTCACACCCATGGAACCCACGTCCTTCCCGTCTTCTCATGCCAAGCTGTGTCTTGTTCAAAGCACTGGGAACCTTGAAAGGAAGCTCTGGAAATGCCAACAGGCTTTGCTGTGGCATTTAAATCCCTGGGGGCTGATTTTGGGCCAAAGTAGGCGACATCCTTAACATGGTGGAGTGCTGGATCCTGTGTTTTCCATATTTTTTTCTTCTCCCACAACAAGAGTGAAGTAAAAAGGCTTCACCTGACCTTCTTTGCTTTGCTCTTGTTGTGGGACCCATCATGTGGGCCCACGTTCCAGTTGTCCTCCCAGGGTGGCTCATGGGGTGTCATTTAAGAGTGTGGGACAATCAGGACAAGTCTGAGGCCTTCAGGGAGCAAAGCTCCTCCTGGAGCCATCCATGGGGGCTGGGGTGGCCAGGGCTTGCTCACACTCCTCTTGCACCCTGGTGAGGTGGAGAGAAACGGACTTGGGAGAGCGACTTGGAGCGATGTGTCAGGGTGCCCAGGATTCCCTGTGGAAGGCTGGCTGTGTGGGGGTTCGTCAGGAAAACGTCCACGTGTTCAGAAAGGCAGTGAACAAACGTGGGTTTGTGTGGGTGCTGGAGAAAGGTAATCAAACACTCAGCTGTGAGCCAGGCCTCCCAAAGGGACTGGTTTGACTCCTGCAAAGACAATTCTTTTGCTCCAGGAGGGACCACTGTTGGATGTTCAGCCTGTTTCCCGTTGTGCTGGAGGGATTGGTGGGGTTGCTGCCATCCCTCTCAGCACCTGTGCAGCGACAGCGGGGTCTCCACCTGCAACACCCTTCTGGATTGTGTGGCAGGGACCAAAACTACTCCCAGGTTATTTCCTGAAGACACCTCTGACAGAAACGCTGCTGCAGTTAAACCTGGCAGCAGAACCCCGAAAGGCACCAGGGGGGAGGAGGAAGGTCCCAGGCAGCACAAAAAGCATTGGCTGCTCGCTGTCCCCAGTTAGGCACTGGTGGGGTGTTCCCTGGCCTTGGTTTGGGGGCACAGCGCTGGAATGTGGGAGCAGGGCTCTGATGGAGCTGTCCCCAGGACAGGAGTAACTTTGCCCCAGAGCCTGTGGTTTTACTGAGTCAGTAGGGACTTTGACAAGAGTGCGTGGGTTCACTAAGAGCACCATCTCTGCCCCACTCGTGTCTCTGCCCTGCTGCCTTCCTTGCTTTCTGCGTGTCTTGTTTCTTTGGGGAGCTTTGTTCTTGGCTATTTTAGCCTTGCAGAAGTGGCTGATGCAGCACAAATCTCGGGTACTGGGTCACGTATTCCAGCCTTGATTTAGGCATTGGGGCTTGGTGTGCTGTGCCCTTTGCAGCTTCCAGAGCTGGGTTACCTCATCTCATTCCACCCCCTGCCATGGTCAGGGACACTTTCCACTATCCCAGGGTGCTCCAAGCCTCATCCAGCCTGGCCTTGGACACTGCCAGGGATGGGGCAGCCCCAGCTGCTCTGGGCACCCTGTGCCAGTCCCCGGCTGTGCCTCAGCCTTTAAGCTGTGCCTGGCAGAAGCTCTCCAGCCATACGCCATCGATTTGGAGAAGAGCAAGTGGATTTGGGGGGATGTAGAGGAGGCAAGGTGTCCCAGGGAAGGAGCCTGTCCTTGGAGAGGAGCTGGTGTCCCTGGAGAGGTTAGAGCAGGAGCAGAGGAGCTTCATGCAGGATGATCCACAGCCTTCTCCAGCCCTGGCTGGGTCACTTGTGCCATGGAGTCAGGAGTCCAGATGGTTTCAGTCTGCAGTGTGCTCATTCCTGCTGGCTGGGGACGAGGCAGGCGTGTGCTCCTGCTGTCCCAGGCTGGCAGGGGCAGAGAGGGAACCATCCTCTGGCTGCTCTTGAAGGGACCCTGAGGAGCTCCCGAGCCTGGGGAAGCCGTGCAGCACAAGGTGCAGCGCTGGCAGAGAGGGTTTCATGGTTTAATGGTGCTGGAGAAGTTTTCATTGGGATGCTGTGCCAGTGGCTGGACAGGAGCCCAGGTGTGCAAGAGGCCACTGGCCCCGGGGCTGTGCCAGCTCTGGGCTGGCAGCAGGGCCAGGGCAGTGCCCGTCCCCTGTGCTGGCACTGCTGGGGCACCTCCAGTGCTGGGGGCAGCTCTGGGCCCCTCCTGACAGGAGAGACCCTGAGGGGCTGGAGCGTGTCCAGGGCAGGGAACGGAGCTGGGAAGGGGCTGGAGCAGCAGGAGCGGCTGAGGGAGCTGGGAAAGGGGCTCAGCCTGGAGCAAAGGAGGCTCCGGGGGGACCGTGTGGCTCTGCACAAGTCCCTGACAGGAGGGGGCAGCCGGGGGGGTTGGGCTCTGCTCGCAGGGAACAGGGCCAGGAGGAGAGGGAACGGCCTCAGGCTGGGCCAGGGCAGGCTCAGGGTGGACAGCAGCAGGAATTTCTGCATGGAAAGGATGCTCAGGCCTTGGCAGGGGCTGCCCAGGGAGGTTTGGAGTGCCCATCCCTGGAGGTGTCCAAGGAAGGACTGAATGGCACTCAGTGCTCTGGGCTGGGGACAAGGTCACAGGTTGGACTTGAGAGTCTGGGAAGGCTTTTCCAAGCTCAGCGATCCCGGGATTCTGTGCCTCTAACACTCCTGCAGCAGGGAATTCTTTGGCTGTAGGAAATATTCATCTGGAGGGAGGCTAAGCTAAACTGGGAAGGGAGGGAACAAATCCATGCTCTGCAGGTGATGTGTCCCAGCGCTGCTGGGCAGGTGCTGAGGCACTTGTGACTTGTCAGCCTGGGGCAGGTGATCGCTGGTCCTGGCAGGCTGGAGGTCTCGATATCCAAACTCCAGTGCTTGTTTTGAGGCCGTGGAAGAGGATTTGTGTGTCCACATCCTAAGGGAAAGCCATCCAGGCACCCTGCTCTGGTCGGGTGTTGAATGTCCTCTGCCAAACCCCCTCTGTCCCGTGTGGGATGTCTCCTGCCAAGAAAGCTGCAGCCAGGCACTGCTATTTTTGAGTGGAAACTTGCAGTGGGATGCCAGAGGTCAGGTTCTTAACAAGTGTCTGCAGATAGCCTTGTGGCCAGCTTCTGGGCAACCTCCTTCTGTAAATGTATGGGAGAGGGGGAAACGGGGCCCTGGGGAGTGTTCACAGAGGTATCTGTTCCTGCTTTGCTTTGGACAAGGGCCTGGAGGGACAGGACACGGGGAATGGCTTCCACTGCCAGAGGACAGGGCTGGATGGGACATTGGGGAGGAATTGTTCCCTGGGAGGGTGGGCAGGCCCTGGCACAGGGTGCCCAGAGCAGCTGGGGCTGCCCCTGGATCCCTGGCAGTGCCCAAGGCCAGGCTGGACACTGGGGCTGGGAGCAGCCTGGGACAGTGGGAGGTGTCCCTGCCAGGGCAGGGGGTGGCACTGGATGAGCTTTAAGGACCCTTCCCACCCCAACCACTCTCGGTGGTTCTAAGTGAGGCCACAGCTCTGCAGTTTCACGTGTCCTGGCAGTTGCAGGCAGCTCCGATGGTTTGTCCGTGTCTTTCCGTATTCCAGTCACGTACCCTGCCTTCTCTGTAGCCTTTCCTCACCCAGCCTTGTCTGAGCTGCTTGTGATTCCATGTTCCCCAGCTCTACCCTAAGGATCCCGTGCTGTACCGGTGTCTCTGGTGCGATGGAGCCACTGATGACTGTTCCCAGGGCTGTGATCCCTGTGTGGCTCTTCGCTCCAGGTCCCGTAGGAGCAGGGAAGGTGCTTGAGTGACAAGTGTTGTGCAGGAGGCTCTGGCTGGTGTGTGTGTGTCTGCTCCCCTGGGTTCCTCTCTGTGAGCTGGGTGGAAGTGCAGGTACGAGGCTCTGTCCCGATGCCACGTGGGCCTCAGGCATTCCCAGGGGGTACATCTCATCCTCAGGGATGTTGGTCTGGGAAAAATGCCAGCAAAGGAGGAGCTGGGGATGCCACTCCTTACCTGAGGCACAGGAGGAATGGAGAGAAAAGGTGATGACATGTGTCATGTTTGAGTCCAAAGGTGGGCCAGGCTGGTGGCTCACCCAAGAACCTTCTGAAACCAGCATGAGTTCAGCAAGAGGAAATTCAAATGAGGCTTGAGAAGGACCTTTTATAGCAAAACTGTTGCTCAAAAAACCCTCAAACCCTTCCATTCTGTGTCCTTGTGTCCGAGCAGGAGCTGGTGGTGACCTTAAGGGACCTAAAGGTGCCCTTTGAAGTGCTGTTTATTAGAGCTGACACTCTAAGGAGGGAATAGCATGGATACTACATCCCTTGGGATGGTGGGAATCCCAGGTGGTGGAGCAGCAAATGGGCCTCTGATCCATATGACTGGCAGGCCCCGTCTGTAGTAAATCATTCCCACATTTGATTATTCAAAGTTCTTGAAGGGTTTTCTTCCAGGAAAACAACTCTATTCCTCATTTCCAATGATGGAAAGGACGTTCACAGGGCAGCTCGGAGACCTGGGTCACTCAATGCACCCAAGGGTCAGGCTTCAGGAATTTCCATTTATTGTGGAAAGCATTTTCCTTCTGGATGCTCTCCTCCCTTTTCTGCACCCTTCTTCCAGGTGGGAACCCAGCTGCTAGTCCCATCTGTGCCCTGAAGAAGAGGGTGCTCTTCCCCTCAACCAGAAATCTCATTGCTCCAGACTTGGAAGTGCCACGGGGATCAGGGCTGCAGATGCTGCGCCACGGGAAGCAGATGGCTGGAAGCTGCTCCTGGCAGGATTCTCCAGGCTGCTCTGGAAACAGGAGCCCTGAAGGGATCTCTTCAGGGTCTTCAGAGACACCGATGGCAGCTCAGACCGGTGGAAGTACCACTGGGAGCAAGGGCAGCAGGGAGGGAAGCATTTTGCTGCTGGGCTGTGGCCGTGGGGCTCAAGACCACGGTGATGAAAGGCCAGTGCCTCCCCCCAGCCTGCCAGCTCGGCTTTTCCTTGCAGGAAGGGTGAGAAGGAGGGGAAGCCTTTGAGCCCAGCTCTGGAATCAGTTAACTCCTTCCCCAAGGGCTCTTTTAATTGCTGTGAGACAGCCGGGTGTGTGTCTGCCTTTAAACACACGCAGCTTCCCGAGGTGCTGCCTGGCACCTGCTGAGCACCTCCTAGACTCTGTGATTTCCAAGTTAGAGGTGTTTTTGTTCTTTCTTCTCCTTTTCTGTGATTAAATTCAGGGGTTTGAACCGCTGCCCATCTTAGTGTGTCCCTCGCAGCTCTCGTGATCTGAGAAGTGCCGTGGTTGGCGGGGACGGCAGCAGTGCTTATGGATTAACTGGGAGCAACTCAGCTCACGAGCCTTGGCTGAGCTTTTCCCCTGTGCTAAGTGATGAGATGAGGGGAAGGGATTTATGCTGCTTTCTAGAGACACTTCTGACGTGCTGGGAGGTTTTGATGAGTGATGAGCTGGTGCCACTCCCAGGACTTGCTCTGGCTGTGTTTACATCTCTTCATCCTGAACAACCCTGAAATTGCTGCTGAAGTGCTGCTGGTTTCTGGCCTTTGCTCTACAGGGTGTCAAAGATATTGAACCATGTTTTGGTGGGGGATTCCCAAACTCACTTGTTTTAGCCACACAGTGGTGGTGATGAAGCTCTTTGTGGTCAGGACCTACTGCAGCTTCAGTCCCAGTGGGTCCTGCAGGGTTTCCAGGAGGAGCTTCAAACCTCTGTTTGAGACAATGACTCGGCCAGGGACAGGCAGCTTGTGGCTGTATTGGCTGCCACACCTCCCCTGGACACTTCCAGGGATGGAACAGCCCCAGCTGCTCTGGGCATCCTGTGCCAGGGCTCCCCACCCTGCCAGGGAATAATTCCTTCCCAAGATCCCATCTAACCCTGCCCTCTGGCACTGGGAAGCCATTCCCTGTGTCCTGTCCCTCCAGCCCTTGTCCCCAGTCCCTCTCCAGCTCTCCTGGAGCCCCTTCAGGCCCTGCAAGGGGCTCTGAGCTCTCCCTGGATCCTTCTCCTCTCCAGGTGAGCACCCCCAGCTCTCCCAGCCTGGCTCCAGAGCAGAGGGGCTCCAGCCCTGGAGCAGCTCCGGGGCCTCCTCTGGGCTCTCTGCAGCAGCTCCACGTCCTTGTGCTGCTGGCCCCAGGGCTGGGGCAGCTCTGCAGGTGGGCTCCCACCTGAGCACAGGGGCAGAGGGGCAGAATCCCCCCTCCCCTGCTGCCCACGCTGGGGGATCGGCCCAGGACTGGGGGGTTTCCAGGTGTCAGCACACACAGCCAAGTCCTGTCCATCTTCCTGGATTCCTTGTCCTATCCCACAGCAGGAGCCCTCTGGGCTCTTTCCTTGCGGTGCAGGTGAAGGGGACAACTCCTGCTGTGCCCATCTGCCTGCTGCACACACCCTGCATCCTTGGGCCCACCTGAAGCTGGAGGTTGCTGTTCCCAGCTGGTGGCTGGGGACATCTGCTAAAAGCAGGTGCTTTTCTCATGGATGTGAGCACGGTGGAGCTGCATTCCCAATCCCAGCTGTCAGTGTGGGGTCAGGTGCCAGGGTGAGCAGCCACAGGCCTGTGGAGAGGAAGGAGTAGTTGAGGTGGTGACTGCTGAGCCTGCTGGTGCCTTTGGCTGTGTGAGCCTTTTCCACGTGCTGGAAGAACCTCTCTCCTTGGCATGCAAAGCAGAGCTGGGTCCCAGCTCGTGCCTTGAGTGTTTTAAGGTGTGCAGAGCCATCACTTAAAACAGCATGGGCTGCTTGTCAGCCCATCTTGGGGCTCTTTAATTGCACTGAAAGTTTGCCGCAATGTTTATTGGAGTCTGTTGAGTCTTGGCTACAGGGAATTCCATCAGAAAAGTTACTCATTGCTGATTAACAGCAAGTCTTTGGCTGTCTGGAGGGCTTGGAAGAGAACTGGGAGTGCATTGTGGAAATTCAAGTCTCACTTCCCGTCGCTGGCTCCAGAAGTGGCCACGATACAAGGGTTTGTGGCAGTGACCTGACTCGCTCTGCTTCACATCTTGCACAAGGCTGGATGTCAGTGTGGGTTTTTTCCTGTTAATTGTGAATTTCGTCTTTGTGGAGAGGTGGGATGACAGAGAGGCAGAAATGTGCTTTGGAAAAAAAAGTTTTATTTGTGCCCTTCACAAAGGCTCTGTCAAAACTTGGGGGTGGTGTTGCCCCTCTTTTCCTGCAGTGCCTTGCTTTACCTGGAATTACTTTCTGCTGTGTGTGGGCTTGTGGCTTCCTTGAATGGAAAAGTTCAATTTCTTTTTCTAGGGATTGTAAGAAATTCTCTTCTCTTGCACTGACTTGTGCATTATCACAGAATCCCAGACTGGTTTAGATGGGAAGTGACTTAAAGATCATTTAATTCAAACCCCCTGCCAGGGGCCAGGACACCTTCCACTGTCTCAGGCTGCTCCAAGCCCCGTTCAAGCTGACCTCGGACACTTCCAGGGATCCAGGGGCAGCCACAGCTTCTCTGGGCACCCTGTGCCAAGGCCTCACCACCTTCACAGGGAGGAATTCCTTCCTAAAATCTAATCTAAACCCACTCTCCTTCATCTTAAGACCATTTCCCCATCCTATTCTCCTGGTTGGAGAACTGGAGAACCCAGTTCTCCAGAGGGGCTGAGGTCTTGCCAGTGTTTGATCTCCCCAGAGGCTCATGGCCTCTGTGAGGGGAATCCCAATCTGGAGGTGCTAGAGCAGCTCACTGACCCTGCAGGAAGCAGATTCTGGGATATGCCCTTGGGGAGAACACAGGGATGTGGAAGTGTGAGGGTGGCGAGAGACTGCTGCTTTCTCTGCTGTTGCTGCCATGCTCTCCTGGTCCCTCCTGTTCTCCTTGGGCACACAGAGCTGGTCTGATCTCCCTCTCAAATACATCCCCCTTATTTTTTAAAGCCCAAACCAGCTCTGGCAACATAGGAAATTCTTCTGGCTATCCCAGTGTTATTGTAAAAAGTTTCTTGTTCCTGCATTTTTGATTCTGCCTTTTCTCCCCCCTCCCTGGAGTCACTGCTCTGATCCCTCGATTGCCACTCCAGAGGTTCATTGCTGACTGATCCTTTCCTAACTGCATCCCTGAAGGCTCATCATTCCCAGTCCTGAGCTCACCATCTGGGCACCCCTGTGCAGCTGATCACCTCATGCTGTAGCAGAAGCGGGTGTGACCCATATTCGTGGATATTTGATGCTCCCAAACAGAGAGAGCTCCTGGATGCAGCTGGAATTGGCAGGCTGCTCGCCAAAGCCTGCCATCAACATCAAGTGTTGCTCCACGTTATGTATCCATGGGGAAGTTATTTCCCCTGTACCACCACAACAATGGGATGGGGTCAGGACTCAGCACCAGGGTGGTGGGGCCATCTCCCAGCTCCGTCCCACCACGGGGTGATTCCAGTGCTGGGACAGAGCCACAGCCCGCTGTGTGTGCTGAAGAGAGAGACTGCACTGGATTCTTCCCTGTGAGGGTGGGGAGGCCCTGGCTCAGGGTGCCCAGAGAAGCTGTGGCTGGTTCCTCCCTGGAAGTGTTCCAGGCCAGGTTGGACAGGGCTTGGAGCGACCTGGGATAGTGGAAGGTGTCCCTGCCCATGGCAGTGGGTGGCACTGGATGAGCTTTAATGTCCATTCAATCCAAAGCTATCTGGGATTCCATGAATCTTCCAGCTGATGCCTCTGAGAACCAAGGCTGTGAATATCAGTGTTGGCAGGGCAGGAATGTGGTTTTCCCAATGAATTATCAAGTGCTGTGGGGACTGGGGAGCAGGAGGGAAGCTTCTGCTCAGTGTGGCAGTTCCTTATCGAGGAGGGGGGCTCTGGCCTTGCTGGGACACTACAGGTGTTCAGTCCTGGGCTCCTCCCAACAAGAGAGACCTGGAGGGGCTGGAGCGTGTCCAGGGAAGGGAACGGAGCTGGGAAGGGGCTGGAGCCCCAGGAGCGGCTGAGGGAGCTGGGAAAGGGGCTCAGGCTGGAGCAAAGGAGGCTCCGGGGGGACCTTGTGGCTCTGCACAAGCCCCTGACAGGAGGGGGCAGCCGGGGGGGTCGGGCTCTGCTGGCAGGGAACAGGGCCAGGAGGAGAGGGAACGGCCTCAGGCTGGGCCAGGGCAGGCTCAGGTCAGATTTTGACAACAATCCCTTCACGGAAAGGGCCTTCATGGCACAGCTGCCCAGGGCAGGGGTGGAGTCTCCATCCCTGGAGGGATTTAAAAGCCCCGTGGATGTGGCACTTGGGGACACGGGGCAGTGGTGGCCTTGGCAGTGCTGGAGGGTGGTTGGACTCGATGTTCGGAGAGGACTTTTCCAACCTCAGTGATTCTGTGACTTTATGCTGCGTTTTGGAGCATCTTTCATTGCTGTCTAAAACCTGCACAGTGAAACCCAGGCAGGAGCAGGGACAGACTGAAGCTGCAGCTGGGACATCCACATCCTTCCTGCAGCTTCCTGGTGGGAGCCAAATCCATGGGCTCGTGTGGTGGGTGCAGCTCCCCACTGCCAACATGCTTCATTCCAGTGCCAGCTGAGAAGTGGCCTCGGAAAAGACAAACAGGACTCGAGTTAATCAGTACCATTAAAGGGCGAGGTGACTCCTCACACATCAGCCCACGGTGGGCATAGGGCAAACGTGCCTTGTTTTTCCTGGCACGGCTCTGCTCGCTTCCATTTGCTGGGGTTGGTTGAGTTTTCTGCCTCCTGGCTTATCTTGAGCCTGAGGGGAGAAGGTTTTTGGCCTTGTGCCTTCTTTGTATTTAAGGAGATTTATAGGGAGCAGCCTCGTGGTCTTGCTGGAGCTGCTCTGCCGAGTGCCCTGATCCTGCCTGGAGCACCTGTGAGCAAGATGGGATGTGCAAATCCATCTTTGTTTGCTGTCCCCAGCACAGGCGCCACCAGCTGTGCTGCCCCAGCCCACCTGGGTGTGTCACACGCCAACACCAGACAGTGGTGATAGTGTGAATCACACCAGGCATGTCCTCTGCAGGGCCACGAGCTGGACTTGATGACCCATGTGGGTCCCTCCCAACTCAGGATATTCCAGGATTCTATGGCAGTGCTTGGCCTGCCTCTGGCTTCGAGTAACCAGATTACTTCAATGCAGAATTGTTTTTTCCAGGACAGGAAGGCCATTAGTAGAATCTGGGCTATAAATCTGTATTTTTTTCCTCTTTGGACACATAATTTGATCTCCCAGAGGTGTCCTGGTTGCACGATTAATGTTGGATTGAAGCCATACAAGCCATTTGTGTCTGTAAATCCCATAACAACGCCAGCCAGCTCGTCTGCGATGGCACCGCAGCCACCGGGCCCCATCCCCGGCTTTTGGGGTGCCTGTGGCTCCCTGGAGCCATCCTGGCATGGACAGGAGGCTCCTAAGTGGTGCCAGTGATAAGATTGTTGCTGCTGGTTTTGTTCTTTCCATAAGGAGTTCTGACCCCAATCCCGAAGGAGCTGTCTGGGCTGGATTGGCTCCTCCCTGCAGCCGTGAGGAGAAGCTGTGTCTGCAAACGTGGAGCTATTTTAGAGCAGGGCCCTTTACAAATGCCTGGCTGCTTTGGGAAGGAGTCTCTGGGGTGTGTGAAATTCCTTCTGGGCGCTTCTTTTCCTTTCACCTTCTTTCCCTGAAAAGGGGGCAGAAATCCAGAGTCCAGGCTGGTGGGAATCATTGGTCATGATAGAAGAACAACTCATGGAAGGATGTGAGTCACTAGACCAGTGTGTGGAGATCCAAAATGCAGAAGGTGACACTAATTTCCAGTGAGGATGAGGTGACGGAATGATGGAGCCAGTGCCAAGCTCAAACTGCTGGGTTTGGGGCCTCACAGGTGAAGAGGTGGAAGGGGCAACTTTAGTAATGTTTGTAGGCAAGACCCCGACAAGGAAAAGCAGCTGGGGGAGGCTGGGCATGGCCAAGATGCTCTTGGGATCTGTCCCTGAAGATGCCTGGCAACTCATTGGTATTCTGGGAGCAGCTGTCCTGGGCAGGCAGCCGTGTCCTGGCTGTCCAGAGTGCTGTCACCAAGGGCGGCAGCCAGCCTGGCACCAGAGGCAGCCCTGGTTCTGTCCCTGTGCCCCAGGGTGTCCCCAGAGTGGGCACAGCATCACCAGCCTTGCTCAGCACATGAAGAAGTGTCCTGGCTGGAGCCTGGCAGGAGCTGGGGGGCATAGGAAGGATCTAAAGCTGTGGGAGAGCACCTGAAGGGCCACAGACATGGGGAACGGTCTGGGGGGGCCAGGAGCAGCTGAGGGCACTTGGCTTGTTCAGCTGGAGAAGAGACTGAGGGGAGACCTCACGGATGTCAACAACTTCCTCCTGAGGAGCAGCTCTGATCCCTGCTCTCTGTGACAGGGACAGGACCCCAGGGAACGGCTGGAGCTGAGTCAGGGGGATTTGGGATGGATATCAGGAAAAGGCAGTGCCCAGGCTCCCCAGGGAATGGGCACGACTCCAAGGCTGCCAGAGCTCCGGGAGCATTTGGACACCACTCCCAGGGATGCCCAGGGTGGGAATGTTGGGGGTCTCTGCAGGGACAGGAGTTGGACTCCATGATCCCTGTGGGTCCCTTCCAACCCAGGATATTCCATGATTCCATGGTTGTATCAGCAAGCCTCTGCAGAGCAGCTGCCCTTTCTCCAAGAAATGGCTCTTTCCAGGTTTTGAGTTCTGCAAGCAAGCTGGAAATGTGTGGCCGTGGGGAAAAGCTGTTTATTGACTATTATCCCCAGTCTTTGCAGGGAGAGAGGAAAACTTCCCGAGCCATGAGCCTGGTGAAGCTTCCCTGAGATACCTTCCAAGCATGGGCACAGAGGCTCCAGAGCGCTTCCCCTGCCTCGCTCCAAGCCTTGCATCTGTTTTCTTGTTCCAGGCTGTTTTGGGGATAATGAGATTAAACCAGTCTCTCCTCCTCCCCTAACTGGTGCTTCAAATCCTATTATCTTGTAAAGCATTTGGAATTCTGCCCCCCAAAATTGCATTAAGCTGAGATGGAAATTCCTCGCGACTTAGACGTCGCCTCCGTACAGCTTCGGGGTTTGTTGCTGCTTCCTCTGCAGCTCCTGTGGCTTTGCTGGTGTGAGGATGCAGCGTCTGAGGCTGAATCCCAGGGAGATGAACTGAGCCTGTGCAGGGAGGGCAGGGAAGGGCTGGGAGTGGATACAGAAATCCTTGCCAAGGATGGGATTCACCCAGGTGGGGCCAAATGCTGTAAGATGGGGCCCTGGTGAGACCCGGTGCCCCTTCTTGGTCCTGGTGCCTGTCTTGGGCGTGTTGCTTTGCCCTTTCCCACCACTTCTCTGCTTCCAGGGAAGAGTGGGGTGTGCAGACAAGGAGAGGAACAGTTTGGAGCAACCCATGGGTGCAGTGATGGGCTGGTTCAAGGCCATGGGGTGGCAGAGGACCTGGGGGTGCTCTTTGCTGAGGGGTTTCATTTTACCACCCAATTTGGGATCTGTTGGAACAAGTCCTGAGGCGGCCCCGGAGCTGCTCCCAGGGCTGGAGCCCCTCTGCTCTGGAGCCAGGCTGGGAGAGCTGGGGGTGCTCACCTGGAGAAGAGAAGGATTCAGGGAGAGCTCAGAGCCCCTTGCAGGGCCTGAAGGGGCTCCAGGAGAGCTGGAGAGGGACTGGGGACAAGGCATGGAGGGACAGGATACAGGGAATGGCTTCAAACTGGAAAAGGGGGGATTTGAGTGGGATATTGGGAAGGAATTGTTCCCTGGGAGGGTGGGCAGGCCCTGGCACAGGGTGCCCAGAGCAGCTGGGGCTGCCCCTGGATCCCTGGCAGTGCCCAAGGCCAGGCTGGACATTGGGGCTGGGAGCAGCCTGGGACAGTGGGAGGTGTCCCTGCCCATGGCAGGGGTGGCACTGGAGTTTTTGGAAGGTCCCTTCCCACACAAACCACTCTGGGATTCAGTGGTTGGGATTGGACTGGGGCAGATGGCTGAGCTGGGGGTGTTGTCCCATGCACGTGGGTGGGCAGCAGGCTCTGCCCAGCCCAGCGCCGAGTGTGTGAGCCCAGGAGTTCTGTAGCCTATGGAATTGTTCTTGGGATTCTTATCAAAGTGTTCCTGGGGGAAGAGGACTTTAGCCAGGGTAGTCTGTGCTTGGAAAGGGCTGTGAGAGCAGATAACAGCTCATGCTGCTCTTGAGAGCCAAATTATGTCAAATTTTAACTTTCTAGCTGGAAGTTGTTTCATGCCTTGTCTAGATCTTTGATTTTTATTTCTATTTTTATTTCCCCCACCACAAACACACCCTGAGCACCTCGAATGTTGTAAAAGTGGTGGGATGAGGGGTAAGAGCTCTCCCTCCCCATTCTCTAGGCTGCCTCTGGTGAAATCTCAGGTCCTCAGCGGAGAGGAGCCCTCTGAGACCCATCCTGCTCAAGGGACTCCCAATCCCACTGCTGGAAGTGGGAATGGAGATTGGGACCAGCAAGGGAACAAAGGGGTCACAGCAGAGCAGGTGACAGAAGGCATTATTGGGGGGTAGGACCCACAGCATTTCTCCTCATTCAGGTGGGGCAGAGCAGTTGGAAGGATCAGCATCTTGCTCCTTGCCTGTGTCCACTGGGAGAGCTGGAGTTGGCATTTCCAAAGGGTGGAGGATTGGGTTAGGGTTAGGGTCCCATGGGGGTTCCACACAGGATCGGGCTCAGAAGGTTCCAGATCTCTGGCTTTTTCTGGAAGGTGCTGGAGCCCTAACTGTTGCCTTTTGTTTCCCTTTCCCAGTACAGCGCCGTGGACAGCAACCCCTTGTCCCTGTATGTCATGCATCCCTTCTGGAATGCCATCGTGAAGGTGAGTCCCTGTCCCGCCCCGAGCGGGGACAGCACAGCCCAGGTCACCTCTGTAACGCCATCAGCTGCTTCGTTTGTGGTGCCACTAATGAGTGAGGGGCTGCCTGCAGCCTGCCCCGAATCCCTGCACCCCAGCCCAGCGCTTCCTGCTGCCCCGGTACGCTCCAGCTGCTCCTGGCAGTGTTGTCTAACACCCAGGCGGTACAGCCGTGGCTGGAGCAGCTCCTGCTCCTCAGTCCATGTTTTAATGAGTTCATCTGTTCTTTTGCTGCTTTCCCATAGATCTTCCCTACCTGGCTGGCCCCAAATTTGATAACGTTTTCTGGCTTCCTGCTGCTTGTCTTCAACTTCTTCCTCATGGCGTACTTCGACCCTGACTTTTATGCTTCTGGTAAGGCTGCATGTTCCTCATCAGATGGGCAATCTGTCACCTCCTCTGCTGGGAATTCCAGTGCTCCTTGGTGAGGCCTCTGGGTCTGGGCCTTCCCAAAGTGACTGGGACAGAGGAGGGGATTGAACTCGCTGGGTTTTGTGAGAAGGACTTGTCTGGGTGTGACACCTTCCCTCCGGCTGCCAGGGGAACGTTCTCCTGGCTGGCAGCAGGCGAGAGAGGGAGGAGGGAAGATCTGGAATCTTGGATAGGAATTGGCTCTGCCTGCAGAGCAAACAACCCAGTGCCCTTGTTTGAAAATCTAACAGGAAAATGTTAGGAAATGCTGCTTCCCTGAAATCAGCAGGTAGAGCCTTGTTTTTCACATCTCAGCTCATTCCCCTCTTGGCAAAATCACCACCACATCAGACTAACGAGGCCAAATCCTCCTTCTGAGCTTCACCATTCACAGCTTTAAACTTTCCAACAGTCTCCATGTTCATCTCTCTGTGAATCCAATGGTTCAGTTGTGTCCCTTTGCACATGGAGGAGTCCCAGGGAAAGGATTAATGCAGTGTGATAATTTTCAGGAATTTCTTCTCCTTGTTTTTCTCTCCCTTAGACCCTGCCAGGTCTGGTTTAGGTTGCTCAGGAGAGTTCCATAGTTCTTCTAAACTGGGCCCATCATCAAAACACAAGTACATGGGAAAAATCCTGGTTTCTTGGGATTGCCTTTATTGGTAGATGAGTTGTAGTGGTTTTGGTTGTTGAAGGCTCAGGTGGCATCCGTGGCTGTTGGCCAGGATTTGGGCTGTTACAGTCCATGAGCCATGGGAAGAAAAGCTCTCAGTAGCTCAAGGTGAAAACCCCCAGGACATCAGACACCCAGACTCGTGGAATCCCAGAATGGTTTGTGTTGGGAAGGGACCTCAGAGCCCATCCAGTGCCACCCCTGCCATGGGCAGGGACACCTCCCACTGTGCCAGGCTGCTCCCAGCCCCAATGTCCAGCCTGGCCTTGGGCACTGCCAGGGATCCAGGGGCAGCCCCAGCTGCTCTGGGCACCCTGTGCCAGGGCCTGCCCACCCTCCCAGGGAACAATTCCTTCCCAATGTCCCATCCAGCCCTGCCCTCTGGCAGTGGGAAGCCATTCCCTGTGTCCTGTCCCTCCATGCCTTGTCCCCAGTCCCTCTCCAGCTCTCCTGGAGCTCCTTTAGGCACTGGGAGGGGCTGTGAGGTGTCCCTGGAGCCTGCTCTTCTCCAGGCTGCACATCCCCAACTCTCCCAGCCTCTCAAAAATTGGCTTTGGAAGGATGGAGAAGCTCATGGCTTGGGACCCTTTCACATACATGTTTTGCATGTCCTGCTTGGAAATAACTTTTCCTGGTGCTGCTAAGGCCTCCAGAGTTTTGTGCCTTCCCTCCTCCTTGGATGGCTTTGCAGACATGATGCCCTCCCTCCTTCCCTCCCTCCCTTTGCTGCTGGAAAGGCACCATCCTGCTGCCCTGAGGAAACAGGAGGTGGCATTTCACGCGATCATTGTTCCCCCAGGAGACCTCCCTGTGCCCTCCTGCTGCCAGCGATCCGTGCCTCTTCCTGCCCTTCTCCAGTGCCCCTTTGGGCTCCCTGATTGCAGCCAGCTGCTCCCCAGGCTCCCTGCCAGAGCCCTGCTGGAGGAGGTGGAGGTGCTATTAAGGAAGAGCTCGTTTTCCATTGGCAGGATGGGACTGGAGACTGGGCGGGGAATCCTGGCATGTTCCTGCGGGGGCAGGGAGTTGCCACATCAGAGAGGCTCCACTTGATGCTCTGTGAGCAGGTGACTGAGGAGTGTCCTCTGCACACACTTCCATGGCCTGCAGTGGCACTACAGAACTGGCCCCAGTTCTCAGATCCCATGATTTTGGAGAGCTGGGGGCAAAGGACAAATATATCCTGGAAGGGAAAGTCTTCACTGACCTGGTTTCATGAGCTGCTGTGGGGCAGCCCTGCCATCACATCCTGCAAAGTTCACATCCCAGATTCAGTGTTTGAGTCCTTGTGGCTGTGCCTCGTGGGCCAAAATAAACCCTCTGGAAGCACATCCTGAGCTGTCCTGACTCGGGTCTGTCTGATCCCTGCAGCTCCTGATCACCAGCATGTTCCAAATGGAGTATGGATTGTGGTGGGGCTCCTCAACTTCATGGCCTACACGTTAGGTAAGAGTTTTCCTGGGGGATGGGGGTCACCCACTCGTGCTGTGGTTGTGTTGTCCCCTCTCTGAGCCCACGGGAAGTGTTTGATTCTGTGCTCTTGCCAGGAGCAGTTTCTGGGAGCTGCTTTGCAATGTGGAGAGAAGGAAGTTGTCCCAGAGCACCTGATGGGAAAGGAGGATACTGGAACTGACTTTGAGATGAACTGTCAAACTCTGTCTTGGGTCTGCTTTAAATAATCAGAGAATCCCAGAATGGCTTGGGTGGGAAGGGACCTGCAAAATCCTTTAGTTCCACCCCCTGCCATGGGCAGGGACACCTTCCACTGTCCCAGGCTGCTCCAAGCCCCAATGTCCAGCCTGGCCTTGGGCACTGCCAGGGATCCAGGGGCAGCCCCAGCTGCTCTGGGCACCCTGTGCCAGGGCCTGCGCACCCTCCCAGGGAACAATTCCTTCCCAATATCCCACCCAAATTTCCCCTTTTCCAGTTTGAAGCCATTGCCCCTGTCTTGTCCTGCCAGGCCCTTGTCCCCAGTCCGTCTCCAGCTCTCTTGGATCTCCCTTAGGCACAGGAAGAAGCTGCTTTAAGGAATATAAAGGAAATACAAGGAAATAAATATAATCTCATCAGGCTGTTGCATTTTTCGGCCTCCCATGGAGCAGGGGGTGGGAAGCCCACTCCTTGATCGAGGATGGAGGTGGGGAAAGAAAGCCGCTGTTCCCTGGCCCATTGCGTTGTGTGGAGTGTCCAGGAAAGCTCCATGTTTCTTTCCCTCTCCCCAGACGGCGTTGATGGGAAGCAGGCACGCCGGACCAACTCCAGCACCCCCCTGGGAGAGCTCTTTGACCACGGCCTGGACAGCTGGGCCTGCGTGTACTTTGTGGTCACCGTGTACTCCACCTTCGGCCGGGGTTCCACCGGCGTCAGCGTCTTCGTCCTCTACCTCCTGCTGTGGGTGGTCTTGTTTTCCTTCATCCTCTCCCACTGGGAGAAGTATAACACGGGGATTCTCTTCCTGCCCTGGGGATATGACATCAGCCAGGTGGTGAGTACACGCCCTGAAGACCTGCTGGGTGCAGTGCTGCCCGCTGAGGGGTGTTCTGCTGTGGATCCAAAGCCTTGTAAATCATGGAATCAGTCCATGGAGATGGACTCTGCACGACAAGCAAGGCTTGAAGGGTGGACATGGCCTTGGCTCTCCTCTCCCTGGTTCCTGCGTACTCTGCCCACTGAAATTGTTGCTTTAGATAGTTCCCTGCATGATACCAGTGTGGGTAAATTGAAGCCTGGAAGTGTGGGATGCCTTTTGGCACCACCAGGATTTGGGCCAAAAACTTAGTAGAGGTAACTGGCTTGTTAATTGCTGTTCCTGGAGCAAAGATTCCTGGGGAGATGCCCCTCGACACCATGGGCAGTGGGTGTTGGGACTAATGGACCCCTTGGGGTGTTGGCGTGTCCATCCCTCCTTAAGGAATTCTCTGCAGGAAGCACTCCCTGAAGAGAGCTGGGACCTGGGGATGAGGCAGCTCACCTGGATTGCTGGCAGTGCCTTCCTCCAGCCCAGGAGGGGCTTTGCTTGCTCCAAGCTTTGTCCAGCCTGGCCTTGGACACTTCCAGGGATGGGGGAGCCACAGCTTCTCTGGGCAACCACCCTGATTGTAAAAAAGGCTTCTTCCTTATTATCTTATGTCAATTTATTTATCTTCTGGCTTGTCAGATGCTGGGTGGGAAATGCAACAAGTTGGAAGGAGAGTTCAATTAATGCAGCTGCATTAATTGGAATAATCATCTCTCCTACTAAAAGGAGACCAGAGCTGATCCCTGACTGTACTCTGATCCTTTCTCCTAAAATGTTGCTTAACCCAGGTCTTTGAGCTGCCTGCTGGAGAAAGGCAGGGGTGGAGGGCAGAGCTCCCCTGCAGCGTGTTCCACCCAGCTTCAGGGGACTATTAAAGCTGAAATAGCCCTGGTGAGCTTCTCCCTGTAATCCAGCAGCAGGATAAGGAAGAGTCCCCAAATGACCCCTCCAGGGTCACTGCAACTTGTGTAAAACCTGTGCTTTGGTCACCTCGAGAGTTCAAGGCTGTGCCAGGGCATCTGTCCTGCAGCTCCTGCTCGTGTCCTTCTCATGGAATCACTGAGATTGGAAAAACCCTCTGAGACCATCAGGTCTGGCCATGCCCTCAGCACTGCCAAGGCCACCAATGATCCTTGTCCCCTTGAGACTTCACCACTTCCCTGGGCAGCCCCTGCCAAGGCCTGAGCACCCTTTCCATGGGGAAATTCCTGCTGCTGTCCACCCTGAGCCTGCCCTGGCCCAGCCTGAGGCCGTTCCCTCTCCTCCTGTCCCTGTTCCCTGCCAGCAGAGCCCGACCCCCCCGGCTGCCCCCTCCTGTCAGGGACTTGTGCAGAGCCACAGGGTCCCCCCGGAGCCTCCTTTGCTCCAGGCTGAGCCCCTTTCCCAGCTCCCTCAGCCGCTCCTGCTGCTCCAGCCCCTTCCCAGCTCCGTTCCCTGCCCTGGACACGCTCCAGCCCCTCAGGGTCTCTCCTGTCAGGAGGGGCCCAGAGCTGCCCCCAGCACTGGAGGTGCCCCAGCAGTGCCAGCACAGGGGACGGGCACATCCCAATCCAATCCCTGCTTGGCAGCTCACGCTTCCTACGCCTGGTAATGTGGGGTATTTGTGGATTTGTTTCATTTTTCTCCTTCCTGCTGGTGGGTAGGACTGAACATGTCGTAGCTTAGAGCTGCCTGTCCCTGGAGCTGCCTGGCACACGTGTGGTGCTGCCAGCCCAGGTACTGCCAGCCAGGTCCTGCCAGCCTTGCCCATCACATTTCTCACCCCTGCTTATCCTGTGCTTTCTTTCAGACCATTTCAATTGTCTACATAGTGACAGCCTTTGTGGGAGTTGAGGCCTGGTATGCACCTTTCCTGTTTAATTTCTTATATAGAGACCTATTCACTGCAATGATTATTGGTAAGAAACTCCATGTTGAAGCCTGTCTTTTAAACTGCACCTTTTTCCCAAACCCCCTGCTAATGACCTGCTAACACTGCTCTGTTTGCTGCCCCAGGCTGTTGTTGAAGTGACTAATTGAGGCTGTTCTCACAGCCTGCTCTTTCCCAGGATTTCAAAACAGGGTTGTCTCCTGCAGAGTTATTTTGGAGAACTTAACTCTGCTCTGCCTGGGCTGACTTCACTCCAGGGAAGCTCAGTTTGTTTTCAGTGAGAGCCTGGGGATAAAACCGGTGTGATAAACCCAGAATTTTCAGGGGATGAAGCCCATTGTGCAGGGGGTGGTGGGACCTGGTCCCCAGTGGAGCCTCCCCAGCCTTGGGCTGGTTTGGGGGGTCAGCACACTTCTGTTTTGCTGCTCTGGGGCTCCCTCTCACCCCGGAGCCCAAACACTGCGTGGGAGGGAGGTTGCAGCCATGGAGGGGGGTGGGAGCTCTGCTGTTTGGGGATCCTGCCCTCCATCCACCCACCTAAACATTACATCATCATCATAATAATAAAATTGAAATAAAGGCCCAGCCTTGCTCTCCCATGGTCAGTCAAAACAAGCCACTGCAAAGGGTAGAGCTGAGCTGATGTTGTTTAATGCCATTTTCCTAACTCACAAGTTCTGCTCAGTTTATTTTCTGTGTCCCTTCAGGTGTTCTTTGTAATTGCTTAATTTGGAGTTAATTGGTGTGTTAAATGTACTTCTTGCACTTTTATCGGGTGGATGTTCCCAGCTTTCCTTTGACAGCTGTGTGACTTAACATGGACAATGAACCTGCTTTTCCTATATGAGAAACTGAGCCCAATTCCCACACGGGGGAGAGGAGCTGGGTTATTAAAGCAGGAATATTTCCAGCTCTGTTCACACACCTTCTGCTGGATAAACAGGGAAGGAGTTGTGCTGGAATATCATGGACAGTGTTGATGGTTCTGACTGAGGTCAGGATTTTCCAGTTACTTGGGTGTTTTGTGTCGTTTATCCAGTTAAATGACAACTTTTTGGCACTGTGGCCACTGGAAATGTTTGCACACAGCCAGAGAAACAGCAAATTGCCTTTATTGTGAAAACTCTTGTGCCCAGCCATGTCGTTTGAGGAGTGTGCACTCACCTCATGTCTCATTAGAGTTGTATTATAATTAAACTTTGTCACTGTTTAAAGCACAAAACCAGCTCCTTAATGCAGCCCTTTCAAATGGAAATGTCTTCAATTTACAGCAGACCTGAACTTTTAATTACAGCTCTTGGGCCTGACTTGGGAGCAGCTACTTCCACATGTGCCGAGCTATTCCTGGGGCACCCTCAGAGCTATATTTGGTGCAGGGAACTTAAAGCAGAGCCCAGCCAGAGCCTCCTGTTCGGGGTGCACAGGGCGTCCCCTCTGCCCCGGGGCGTTAACGCAGCGCTTTTCTCTTCCAGCCTGTGCCCTCACTGTGACCCTGCCCATGAGCCTGTACAACTTCTACAAGTGAGTTTGTAGAATCCCAGACTGGTTTGGGTTGGGAAGGGACCTGAAAGCTCACCCTGCTCCACCCCTGCCACGGGCAGGGACACCTCCCACTGTGCCAGGCTGCTCCCAGCCCCAATGTCCAGCCTGGCCTTGGGCACTGCCAGGGATCCAGGGGCAGCCCCAGCTGCTCTGGGCACCCTGTGCCAGGGCCTGCCCACCCTCCCAGGGAACAATTCCTTCCCAATAGCCCATCCAGCCCTGCCCTCTGGCACTGGGAAGCCATTCCCTGGGTCCTGTCCCTCCAGTCCCTCTGCAGCTCTCCTGGAGCCCCTTCAGGTACTTTACTACAGGCAGCACCAGGGATTTCTCAGTGATTCCATGTATTTTCATTTCTTTGCTTGTGTTTCAGGGCCTATAAAAATAACACCTTGAAGCACCACTCTGTGTATGAAATCCTGCTGCCCCTCGTGTCCCCGGTGTTGCTGTTCCTGCTCTGCACCACCTGGATCTTCCTGTCCCCCACTGACATCCTGGAGGTCCAGCCCAGGCTCTTCTATTTCATGGTTGGAACAGCCTTCGCCAACATCTCTGTAAGAGCTTCTGCGTTACGCTTGAGGAACTGGAGAATTGCTTAAATTGAGTTTTCACATGTGCTGTGAGCAGCAAAGAGCTGATGGGAAAGGAGTTCCTGCCTCCTTCTGGGGATAAACTTAAAATGGGAGGACTAAATTTTTGGTCAAAATGTACTTTAGCTGCATAGTCGTAGAATCATGGAATTGTTAAGGTTAGAAAAGCCCTCTGAGACCACCGAGTCCAACTGTCCCCCAGCACTGCCAAGGTCACCCCTGCTCCATGTCCCCAAGTGCCACATCCAGAGGGGTTTTAAATCCTTCCGGGGATGGGACTCCACCACTTCCCTGGGCCTGTTCCAATGTTTAACAACTCTTTCCATGGGGAAATTCCTGCTGATGCCCACCCTGAGCCTGCCCTGGCCCAGCCTGAGGCCGTTCCCTCTCCTCCTGTCCCTGTTCCCTGGGAGCAGAGCCCGACCCCCCCGGCTGCCCCCTCCTGTCAGGGACTTGTGCAGAGCCACAAGGTCCCCCCGGAGCCTCCTTTGCTCCAGCCTGAGCCCCTTTCCCAGCTCCCTCAGCCGCTCCTGCTGCTCCAGCCCCTTCCCAGCTCCGTTCCCTGCCCTGGACACGCTCCAGCCCCTCAGGGTCTCTCCTGTCAGGAGGGGCCCAGAGCTGCCCCCAGCACTGGAGGTGCCCCAGCAGTGCCAGCACAGGGGACAGTGTGACAGATCACACGAGTGACCGTCCCCTCTGCTCTGGGGACAAACAGCTGTGGCTCCCGCAGCCCACACCAGGCTCAGGCTCTGTCCCTGTCCCCTCAGTGCCAGCTGATCGTGTGCCAGATGAGCAGCACACGGTGCCAGCCCCTCAACTGGATGCTGCTCCCCATCGCGGCCGTGCTGCTCCTGGTGGTGTCCGGGCTGGCTCCCAGCAGCGAAACGCTCCTGCTGTACCTGCTGACCGCCTTCCTCACCCTGGCACACATCCACTACGGAGTGGTCGTGGTAGGTGACAGCTCCCGGGCTGGGCTGCGACTCGGGTGCTGCCGGTCAGGGCAGGGAATGCTCCGTGTAAAACCGGGAGCGTCGCTGGGAATGGCTCTGTGGTGCTGCCTGTGAACCTGTGGAATTTGGGCTGGATTCCTTGTGAGAGGCTTGGGAAGGTTGCACGGGATTGAAAGGAATTGCACAGGATGTGACAGGGGCTGTCCTTCCCCTGGGGTGTGTCAGCTGAGTTGGAAACCAAGCAGAAAATCCTGGAATGGTTTGGGTTGGGAGGGACCTCAAAGCCCATCCAGTGCCACCCCTGCCATGGGCAGGGACACCTCCCACTGTGCCAGGCTGCTCCCAGCCCCAATGTCCAGCCTGGCCTTGGGCACTGCCAGGGATCCAGGGGCAGCCCCAGCTGCTCTGGGCACCCTGTGCCAGGGCCTGCCCACCCTCCCAGGGAACAATTCCTTCCCAATGTCCCATCCAGCCCTGCCCTCTGGCACTGGGAACCATTCCCTGTGTCCTGTCCCTCCATCCTTGTCCCCAGTCCCTCTCCAGCTCTCCTGGAGCCCCTTTAGGTACTGGAAGGGGCTCTAAATTCTCCCACTGAGGTCTCCAAGGTGCTGGGAGAGCCAGGCTGGAGTGGGGATGTTCCTGCTGGGGAAACTGGGAACACAGCAGCTCCAGGGCCTCCCCCTGCTGCAAGGGCTGTGCACAGATCCAGGATTGGTTTCCTCCTCTCTCTCTGCCTAGCTCCCAGAGTTTTGATTATGACAGAAAACAAACTTGGAGAATCCCAGAGTCCCGCTGGGAATGCCCTGGGAAGCTGCTGAGGAAGGAGGACAAGGAACCACATGTCCCAGCTGAACTGGGGGCACCCTCCTTGGGAAGCCCCTTCCCCTGGGAGCCCCAGTTCTACCCTGGAGCCTACGGAGTCGAGTCCCAGCTGTAATTACAGCCAAGGAGTAATAGCCAGGTTGCCTTGTCTTTCCAATTAGTGTAATGAGGCTTCTGTGCAAGAAGGATTTGAATTGCTAAGAAGCTTAAATAAATTTGGTCTTGGAATCACAGCTGGAGATGGGGCTGAGCGGGTGGTGTAATCCTCCTGCCCATCCCCTCCCTGGAGATTCCCAGTGCTCTGCTCCTCTCTGCTCCCTCTTTCCCTCCCTCTGGCTTTCCAAGGGCCCATCTGTGCCAACTCCTCTTCCAGGAGGGAAGTCACTTTGAGCTGAAGAGCCTTTAAAGGCTTTGGGATTGGGGCATAATCCCAAACTGCTCTGAATTTGGGAAGAGTGATTAGGAATAAAGCCTCTGCCCTGACTCTGTCAAGCTCAGCCTCTTTTTGCAGGAAGTAAATTATCCAGCTCCCACTTTGAATGAATTCAGGAATACTTTATATAGATATCTGCGATGATCAAAATAATTTAAGCAAAATAATAAAGGAGGAGGGTAAAATCCTGCAGGCCTGGGCTCAGCACTCCCAACTCCTGCTTCTGAGGAGGGCAAGAACAGAGGTGAGCCCGCTCCCAGGGAGACCAGGCTGCTGTTTGGGAAGGGAGCAGGGCTGCTCCCTGTGGATCCAGTGCCTGGGGACAGGGACACGGCCTGTGGGCAGGGGTGGGGTGGGCAAAGTGGGTGGCAGGGGCTTGGTGGGAACAGGGTGCAGGTGTGGGGCTCTGCCCGCTCCCCTGCTCATGCCTGGGAGCTGGGATAACCCCCCGGGATCTGGGATAACCCAGTCCCATGTCTGCCTCGTCCCCAGGTGAGCCAGCTGAGCAGGCACTTCAACATCCGGCCCTTCTCCCTACGGAAGCCCACTCCGGACTGACTGGGAGCAGAGGAGGAGAAAATCGGCCTGCGGGCTGCAGAAGGACTGTAAATACCTGCTGCAAATACCTGTAAATACTTCAGCCATCACCACAGATCCAAACTATCCTCTGGACAGGGCCAAGGACACGCGGGATCCGCTGCAGCCGGGGTGGGGCTGGGCCAGGGTGGCTCCTGCTGCTCTTCCATCCCTGCAAGCTTCGGGTTTTGGGTGGAGCTGGAGGAGGAGGAGCCTTTCAGGTCACTGTTACTGTACCTTAGACCAGCTGAATGTTCCCAGAGAAGCCTCCGACTCCAGCCCTTGCTCAGGGAAAGCTGCTTGGGGATGCAAATGCTTTACCTGAGCAAAGCCCCTTGGCCTGCCACCAAAACCAACACAGCTGATTCCTCCGAGGGCAGGGGGACGTCCTGGTGGTCGGGGGAGTTCCTGGCTGTCCCCAGTCCTGCTCTCTGGACAGCTCCTGAGCTGGGCTGGTACTTTGGGAGCAGATGGTGACAGTTCTCCCACATTCTGTCCTGCCTTCCTGCTTTTGGGCAAATACTTGCTAGCACCTTTGTTGTTTGGTTTTTTTTTGTTTTTGTTTTTGTTTTTGTTTTTTTTTTAAGGGGAGAAAAAAAAGGACAAGACACTCAAAACTCGTAGTTCAATCCTAATTGTGGGGCTTGGAAAATCAGGGCTCAATTTCCTGTAGGAATGGGAATGTGGCTTCTGCACATTGTGTGGTACCTGGGACCACATCTTGACATGTTCCTGTGTGTCCATGTGTGTTCCCAGTCTGGGCACAGGGTCTGGGCTACGGAAGGTGGCTGAGACCACAGAGCCAAGCTCTCCCCATTCCTACCAGCATGGATCTGCTGCTGTGGGTTGGCTCCGTGGGTCCTTTCCTGCTGCCTGAGCCCCTTCTATACAGCCAGGAACAGCCTGGCCCTTCCCAGCAGCGATTCCACCACTGGGAGAAGCGCCTGGAGCCCTGTGTTGGTCGTGTGTGCAGCTTCAGGAAGCTCCCAGGGGTGTGTGGTGGGGACCTTTCCAGATCTCCCTCTCCTTGTCCCCAGCGGCCGCGTGTCTCATCCAGGCATCTCTTTGTTTACTGTCCACTTGTCAAAGATGTGTTTGCGTTGATTTTATTTTTTAATTTCTTTTTATAATTGAGTGGGGTGGTGAAGACTGAATGCTGATTTTCCTTCCTGTTGGCTTGATTCAATGAAGACCTGTGCTTGAATGAAGAGTGTAGCTTAAAGCCAGGCTCTGGAAAGGCTGCATCCGGAAGCGAACAAGCACAGCCGATCGTGCAGGTGGAACTACCATGGGAACAAAGTCCTTCCGACACTGATTGTTGTGCAACGTGGGGCATCACAGCTTGGTCAGAGCAATTTCCTTCTGCAGGGGAGGCCTCCTCCTGCTCTGGGAAACCTTCAACGTGTAACTGCTATTTAATGCTTTTTCTTTTGGAAATTGGAATCACTGTCATGCCGACGACGAGACTGGGAACCCTGAGGTTGAGCTCGTGAGTTCGTGGGTTGCTTGGTCAGCCCCTGGGCAGCTCATGGTCAGCCCTTGGTCAGCCCCATGTCCAGTACAGCCTGTGAGGAATAAACTGGGCCCTTCCCAGGGCTGCCATCCGTCGCGGGAGGCTCCGGATTGCCGCGTGCTCACGTGTCCATACGGCTGCGGCAGGGCTGGGAGAGGGGGCGGATGGTTTTCAGAGTTTATTTAATAAAGTAGCTTCCTCCAATCCATTTTACTGATGTTGTACAGCAAAAAAAAGCCCTCCATGGACAAATGACTTGTGCTGCACCTGAATTTTTGACTCCTGCTATTTCATGAAATAGAATTATGGAGATAAATTTAAGTCCTGCTTGCACAGAAATTAGAGGGAATCTTCAACTGGGACAAAACTTCCTGTGGGACTTGTTCAGATAGCAGAGCTGGGCTGGCAACACTGAAAAATGTGGATGTTGGATGATTTTCTGTCTAGTTTTGTGTTTGCCCAATCAGAGAAGAACTGAGCTGTTCCCTCAGGCTTCCAGCTGAACTCTGGGCTCCCAAGCCTGGCACTTGCCTTGTCCTCTGTCTTCCCATGGGAATCACTGGCCCCTGAGGACTGGGATGCTGCTGAGGCTGGGAGGAGTTGTCTAAGCTTGAGTCTTGGTGTGTAGGAAAAACATCCCTCTCCAAATCTGGAACTGCTTCCTCTGCACAGGCTTTATCGTGGGGATTTGTGGCTCTTTGGTGCCTTAATTTTTTGCACCTTGAAAGTAGAAGAAATCTCCTTAAATCAGTGCTGGGATTTGGGCTGGCTTGTCCCTGGTGGGGACAGGAAGGGAGCAGAGCCAATCCCAGTGCCCAGGCAGCTGCTGGGGAGGGGGATTCTCCTTGGACTCTTAGAAATCCAATGATTACTGCTCCTGGATTCTGAGAGGGGAATGGAAACAAAGGGAGAGACCAAACCCTGTGTGGCAGCTGAGAACCAGCCCTTCTGTTGCCCACCATGGGTTTAGGCCTTAAGAATTAAAGTGTTCCTGGGTAACAGCCCCTGAGGAGGATGTTCCGTGGTGGTGGTCACTGGCTGGGCTCTGTCCTTCCCATGGGATGTGCTCCTGGGGATGGAGAGGGCAGGTCCTGGCTCCTCAGCTCCTCCTGCCTGCTGCCTGAGAGCTGGTCTGTGTTGTCTCTTCTTCCAGGGATGGTGTTAGGTCAGGTTGCTCCAAGCCTGGGACACTGCTAGGGATCCAGGGGCAGCCCCAGCTGCTCTGGGCACCCTGTGCCAGGGCCTGCCCACCCTCCCAGGGAACAATTCCTGCCCAATCTCCCATCCAGCCCTGCCCTCTGGCAGTGAGAAGCCATTCCCTGTGTCCTGGCTCTCCAGGCCCTCTCCATCTCTCCTGGAGCCCCTGGTTGGTCACGGTGGGGTTTGGCAGCTGCCTTTCATCGTAACCATCATCCACCTGCCCCAAGGCTTTGCCGGAGCTGAGAGCAGCGTGCTGGAAATGGGAGCTCCAGAGGCTCTGGGAACATCTTTAAGCTCCTTAAATAGAGCTCGCCTGGTGTCACCTCCTGGCCCGTCAAGGACCTGCAGCTTGGAGTCAGAGCTGGTTTGATCTTGGCTCCAGTGAGGCCCCCCAGCTCTTCTCTGAGAGCATCCGTGCCTGCTTCTGGTAGAGCTGGAAAGTCCCTAGGGACGCGGTGCTTTTGGAAACCAGCCTTGGCTCCTCCTGATTTTGCCCACCTCTACCTCTGAGCTGTGTCAAAGCAGTGGCTGAGGTGACACAGAGGCTGCCCTTGGTGGCACAGGAAAAGGATGAGATTAAACAGCCTCAAGCTGTGCCAGGGGAGGTTTAGGTTGGACACTGGGAACAATTCCTTTATGGAAAGGGCTGTCCAGCCCTGGCACAGCTGTCCAGGGCAGGGGTGGAGTCCCCATCCTTGGAGGGATTTAAAAGCTATGAGGATGTGGCACTTGGGGACATGGGACAGCACTTTGGTCTTGGTAGTGCTGGGAATGGTTGGACTTGATAGGCTCAGAGGGCTTTTCCAACCCCGATGATTCCATGGTGACAATGGGAGCTATGCTGACCTCTTTGCTTGTGGAAAAGACCCTCTGGCCCATCCAGGTGTGGTCATACCTGGCTGGAGAAGTCCCTAGGTCTCCAAGGAAGTGGCTGGGCCATCCCTGCCCCAGGAGCAGAGGTTCTCAGGGTAGTTCCCTGCTCACCTCCCAAGGTGCCGATGGCCTCAGCCTGCAGCACCCGCGGAGCCCTTTTGGTCAGAGCTGACTGGAGACCTCGAAATCCACCCCATCCCTCCCTGCCAGCAGGGACACAGCCCTGGTCCTGTCCCTTGGGCTGAAGGGGACACTGATCCTGGCAGTGGCCCACACTGAGGTGCTGTGATCCCAGGGGCCCTGATGGCTTTCCCAGAGTCCAGAATCTGGGGCTTCAGGTACTGCAGTGGGTCTGAATTCCAGTCTGTTCAATGCTATTGCAGAAATATTTATTGTGTTTAAGCCAAACAAAAAACTAATAAAGTTCAGTAAAGAATAAAATTTTCCACACCTTTTACGGGTGTTTGTCTTTTCTTTCTGCTGAACATGGTGAGGAGGAAAAGGTGGAGCAGGGAATGGGCTGGAGGGCAGCGGGCAGAGATGGATTCATCAAATGACACAGTGATTTGGGTGGGAAGGGATGCTCAAGACCATCTCATTCCATGGGCAGGGACACGTTCCACTATCCCAGGTTTCTCCAAGCCCCAAAGTCCAGCCTGGCCTTGGGCACTGCCAGGGATCCAGGGGCAGCCCCAGCTGCTCTGGGCACCCTGTGCCAGGGCCTGCCCACCCTCCCAGGGAACAATTCCTGCCCAAAATCCCATCCATCCCTGCCCTCTGGCAGCGGGAATTCATTCCCTGTGTCCTGTCCCTCCATGCCTTGTCCCCAGTCCCTCTCCAGCTCTCTTGGAGCCCCTTTAGGCCCCGGAAAGGTCTCTACAGATCCTTCTCTTCTCCAGGCTGCACATCCTCAGCTCTCCCAGCCTGGCTCCAGAGCAGAGGGGCTCCAGCCCTTGGAACACATCTGCAGGACGTGGGGGAGCAGCCACAGCTGGGCTGGGGAACGTCCGAGCAGCACGAGGGACACCGGTGACAGCAGTGACAGGGCATGCGGGTGAAGCTGTCCCAGCAGCAGTGGAGGAGGCTGCAGGCTGGCAGCAAACCTCGAGCACAGCACAAGAGCCCTGCAGCCTCTTCTGTGCCCTGGGCAGTGTGCTTCCCCCTGGGATAAAGCCTAGGTGTATTTAAACGATGCCTCTTCCTTTCTCAGCCTCTCCACGGCTTCCCCTAAGCAGATTGCTGCGGTAGGTGTAATGGAATTAAGGGATTGCTACTGACAATAGGTTTCGGCAGCGCACCAGGTGCTGGTGGCGCGGGCTGCTCCACCTTCCTGGGACTGCTCTCACCCTCTCTGGCTACTCCCACCTTATGGGGCTGCTCCCACCTTCCTGGGCTACTCCCACCTTCCCGGAACTGCTCCCACCCTCCTGGTGAGATGGACTCAGGGCTGCAGGAACACTGAGGAAATCCTGCTGTGGGAATAGAGGTACCTGAACATGAGGGATGGATTCCAGCCGTGCCCCGGGCAGGGATGTTTGCAGCTCTGGGGGAGGCAGGAAGCCAATCCTGTGTTTGCACCTCCTGAATGTCGCTGAATCATCAATGGATACAATGGCTGGGGTGAAAAGGGACCTGAAAGCTCATCTCATCCCACTCCCTGCCACGGGCAGGGACACCTTCCACCATCCCAAGGGGCTCCAAGCCCCATCCAACCTGGCCTTGGACACTCCATAAGGTCAAGTGCCTATGGGTAAGAATCAGGGGAAGCCCATCAAGGCAGACATCCTGGAGCAAAGAATCTCTTCTAGACCACCCAACCAGGATGAAGAGGGGGATGAATTATTCTATGAGCTGCTGGCTGATGTTTCACAATCGCCAGCCCTTGTTCTTGTGGGAGATTTTATCCTGCTGGATGTCTGCTGGGAACTCAACACAATGGAGAGGAGAGAGTCTGGGAGGCTCCTGGAGTGAAGAGAACTCCTGACACAGCAGCTGAGCAGCCGACCAGGGACGGGGTCCTGCTGGACCTGCTGTTTACAGACAGAGAAGGGCTGGTGGGAGGTGTGGTGGTCGGAGGCATCTTGGGCACAGCAACCACAAATGGATACAGTTTTCAATCCTCCATGAAATAAGGAGGGGCTTCAACAAAACCCTGGACTTCCAGAGGAGGGGCTTTTTCTTGTTCAGGAGGCTGGTTCAGTGAATCCCTTGGGAAACAGTCCTTAATAACCAGGGGGTTCAGGAGGGCTGGACATGCTTTAAGAAGGAAAACTTAAAGGCACGGGAGCTGCCCATCTGTACTGCCAAACGACGAGCCAGAGGGGCAGGAGACCACCAGCCTGGCTGAACAGGGAACTTGGAACTCAGGGGAACTCATGACTTTTGGAAGAAGGGGCAGGCAGCTCAGGAAGAGTGCAAGGGTGTCGTTAGGTCATGCAGAGAGAAAACCAGAAAGGCGAAAGCTCAGGTAGAACTTGGTCTGGGCACTGCTGGGAAAGGTAACAAAAAATGGTTTTTTTAATATATCAACAACTAAAGGAGGGCCAAAGAAAATCTCCAACCTTTTTTGGACACAGAGGTCCCCTCTGTGTCATTGTCACCACGAAAGAGGAAAAGGGTGAGGTACTTAATGCCTTTTTTGCCCCAGTCTTTAATATTAAGACCAATAATCCTGGGGGCAAAGGGGTCCCGGAGCAGGTAGCCAGGGATGGGGAGCAGAACAGATCACCTGTAATCCAGGAGGAGGCAGTTGGTGACCTGCTGAGACAATCACAAGTCTATGGGGCTGGATGCAATTCATCCAAGGGAGCTGAGGGAGCTGATGGAAGAGCTCCCCAGGCCACTCTCTATGATTTATTATCCATCCTGGCTCACCAGGGCGGCCCCAGAAAACTGGAGGTGGGCGACACCCATCTACAAGAAGGGCTGAAAGGAGGATCCAGGGAACTACAGACTTTTCACCCTGGTGCTGGTGCCCAGGAAGGCCATGAAACAGATCATCTTGAGTGCAACCCCACTGTATACACAGAATCACAGAATGACAGGATTATTTAGGTTGGAAAAGACCTCTGAGACCAAGTCCAACCCATGACTATTTCCCACCTTGTCAGCAGCCCGGAGCACTGAGTGAGGCCTTCCTGGGACACTTCCAGACCTCCCTGGGCAGCCCCTTCCAATGCCTGACCACCCTTTCCAGGAAGAAATTCCTCCTGATGTCCAGCCTTCTTGTAAATCACTTACGCAGAAGTCACAGCTAACGGAATGTTATATAACAGGGGGTGGAATGTTGAGAGCTCTGTAAAAAGTCAAACCAGCCCAACCCATTTGGTTCAGAAACATCTTTGGCAGCTTTACATAACCTGGGCAAAAAACGTCATATATGGAACACCACCGGCATCCCTAAGGACCCCCAAAAAGACACCAAGGTGAAATAAAACCCCCCCAAACGTATATGGAAGATCATGGAATCTTCTGTAACCACCTATGTAATGAGTATGGATACTTCTGGTTAATAAACACCTGTAACCTCCTCAGCCAGGCAGGGACTTTAGGTGGAGTTATACCCCCTGCGCCCAGCGCTGCAATAAAGTGATTCTGCTTCTTAATACACACTGGAGTTCAGGGGTTTTAATTTGGTGGCAGTTTCTGGCAACCCAGATGGGGCAGTGCTTCTGACACTCCATGGTTTCACAGGCTCAAGAGGATTCCAGTGAACATCAAAGGCTTTTTCAGGGAGATTGTCTCTTCTCTGGATCCAGTGAGTTCAGGACGAGGCCCGTGGAATTTTATGGCATTACTAAGCGGGATGAAGGGTACACTTGTCCTTAAGTCATGGTGGAAAATCCTTGCAGGATTGGATTAAAAGGAAGAGTAAAGGGAAGGTACCTTGGAGGTTGGAGTAGTCTCACTCCTAAGGTGCTGAAAGCTGTGCTGGCTGTTTTGTAGGGAGCTTATACAAGCACTGTTTCAAGCTCTGTGGTGCATGAGTGGTAAATTTTATTATTGTTGTAGTTTTGTATCATGGGATCAGGTCAATCTGCTGAAGGGGGAATTCTAAAGAAGTCCCCTTTGGACAGTATATTGAAACACTGGGGAAAGGGTGTGGGTGGAGACTCCTTGACAAGAAAACAATTGGTTGAATATTGTAACCATTGGTGGCCAATCTGTGCGTTAGACATGAAGAAAAATAGCCAAAGAATGGTACTTTCATATATAACACCTTATTAAAATTAATGTTGTTTTTGTCACTGGGAAGGAAAATGGAATGAAGTAGCGTAAATTGATTTATTTCTCACTTTGTGCCATCATTCAGATAAGCAGAAGGATCACGGTGTAGTGCCTAAAGATGCCATGGTGTCACCAGTGGAAAAGGAGTAAGGACAGAAACCTGAGAGATGTTGTTCAGCCTGAACGACAGGAGAACGTTGTCTTGAAGCTGGAAAGGAAGAGTGTCCTGATTTAACAGGCAGATGTCTGCCAAGGAAGGCAGGAACCTTCCTGGATGGAAAGATGACCCCCTCCCTCCGAATTATTGTAACTTTGAAATTACTGGGCTTCTAGGAAAAGATATGGGAAAAGGAATAAGTGTTCTTTACTAGGAGATATATAGGTAGATACAGATATATAAAAAGACAGATAAACAACGACAACAGCAACAACAGTGTCTTGGAGTGACCCTATGATGTGTATCCCATATCAATGCCTATGCCCAGAAATTAATTCCTGTGCCTTTCTATGCCTCTAAACAGAGGCATACAACAGCAACAAGCCAAAGAAACCCCAAAACCAAACAAAAACCCAAACCAGAAGACCCACTAACAGCCTTTTCTTGCCCACCAAGTAATGTCCCCTTCGGTGTAGTTACCACAACCAGCAGGGAGTGATGTTGGCTCGTGTCAAGGCAGAGAGGCTACAGTGCCTCTCCTGCAGCTCCAGGGGGTGCTGCTGGCTCCTGGCAAGGCAGAGGGGCCACAATGCTTCCCCTGTGGCTACAGGGCCACTCCGACATGGGCTTGGAAGCCTCCTGAGGTGGTGGTGGGAGCTCAGTCAGAGAGGAGATGGGAGATGGTCACGTGTGGTGCACGCATTGGGTGCCTGTCTTTCCCGAGATGGGAAAAAGGGCTAAACTGTAGGAGTATCCCCAGAGCAGTGGGCTGGAACAGTGGAGGTGGGCAGACCCAGGGCGGCGAGGTAAACTGTATCAATGGCCCTGCAGGAGCCAATTGGCATCTGTAACACACACGACCGCTATCCTCAACCGCTGAGCCAAAAAAGTGGCCATAAACCAGCTCCTCACACCCCAGACAAGAGTCCCAGAGTCCACCCCAATCCATCTCCCAGTATTATGCCACAACTCCTGAAGAACCCACCCCCCCTTCCTCGGGCATGACTCCCAAACCCTTGTTCCCCTGGCCAGCCACTACAGTGATATGTGAGAGCACTTGGCCATTTCTTTTGTTTCTTAATTGCCCCCAATTTGTCTCCTGGACAACCCCTTCCCCTCGCAGCTTCCTTCTTTCAGGTAAGAGATGGGAGAAAATTCCCTGAAAATACCCAAAGCCACAACAGAGAGGAAGAGGATTTTAAAATGTTGGTAGCTCCCTAACCCTGCGGATGAAGGAGGGCAGACACAGACTGTAGAGGAATTTAGGCCAGTGGCATGGAGAACACGCCGAGGAGGAGAGATAAGAAATGAAAGGGGGGTGATTCAAGCCCCTCTCAGGTGGGCAGTCGGTGCAAATGGACTGGTCATGGTAATGGTGCCTTTTTCAGTAACCGAGTTGAGGTCCTTGAAGGACTTAAAGGGACTTAGAGGGAAAAACCTGAGAAGGCAGGTAAGGCCTTTCAGACCTGTAAGGACACAAGATCCCAGCTGGAATGACGCTCAAGTAGTTTTAGATACGTGGCTGAATGTAGATGAGAAGACAACGGTGGTAGCAAAGTCAAGGGAAGAGGTAGAATGAGTTCATGCCCAAAATGTGCAACCAGGAGCAGCAGATCAACATTTTCAACCTGTGGATCCAAGATGGGATCCCAACCAACCAGACACAGATATCTTTTGACCAGATATCAGGGATTAATAATTTTTTTTATGAAACATTGTCTTGGTTTGAAAGACAGGTGTCTGCTAAGGAAGGCAGGAGCCTCCCTTGGAATGGCAGATGTGACCCCCTTCCCTCCGAGTTATTATAATTTTGAAATCAAGGGGCTTTCAGGCAAAGATACGGGAAATAGGAATAACAGTTCTTTACTATTATGTATATAACCAGTCAAACAAACAGCAATAACTATGGCAGTAACAGCGAACAATCACAAACCCAGTCCCAGCCTTCTCGGCTGTCAGGCCCTTTCCCCTCGGGTGCAGTTCCGCTCGCAGCCGGCAGGGGCGCTGGCGGCTCCCGGTGAGCAGGGCAGGTGCGATGGTTCCCCCGCGGCTGCAGGGGGCGCTCCGGAGCGAGCTCGGGGAGCACGCGGCTCTGGTGCCCTGGGATCCCGGGAAGGGATGGAACAAAGGCTTCACAAACCCCTGGGCAGCCGATCCCGGTGTCCGGCCGGACCCTCGGGAACAGCAGGCTGGAACGGCAGGGACGAGCACAAATCCCGGGTGGCAGACGAGGTGTACCCAAGCGGGGAACCCCCCGGAGGTCTGGGCAGGCAGGGCGAGCAGGACTACAGAGTAGCGAAGGCTCGAAGCAACGGTGGGGGCAGGGCGGCCATGGCCCAGCTCCCAGCAGGGCAGGGAAGGTGGGCTTGGGATCTCAGGGTTTTTCTCCAGCAGAAGGAAAAGCAGCTGAAGAAACAGCCTCTCTCTCTGTCCAAATGCTGGGACCGACTGACTGCACACCCAGGTGAAACAAAAGAGTAGCCAGATGGACCCCACCCCCATAGGCACCTCTTTTGTTTTTCTTAAATACCCAGCCATTTGTCCCCCTAGCAACACATACGGGGAAAATTTCTTTAACAGAAAAAAACCCCCCAAACCAGGAGAGCTCCTAAAACCCCAACAAACACGTAATTCCAAAGCCTATAATTATGTCAGAATCGTATCAAGTAATCCAAAGAAAGGATGAGTCTCCTTCGAATGTCCATCAATGATTAAGGCATACAGATGGGAAATTTGCTAACATAGATCCTGACAGAGAAGGAGATATGTTACAAATGGCAGCCATAATTATGGGACAAACAGTTCTGGACTTCAGAAGGAAGTTACAGAGACTGGAGGGAGAGGATTCCAGAAACATAAATAAACGGTTAGAAACTGCATGGAAATTATATAATGACAGAGAGCTGGCTTGGGAAGGTCAAGAGGGAAAACTCATGGCTGCTCTAGCAGGTCCCAGAGGAGAGAGAGGAGTTATTGGGGAAGAAGTAGAGCAGGTAGAGGAGATTTTCAATTATGACCATTGGGAAAAGATCAATGTGCTATTTGCAAGGAAACAGGAATCAGGAATGCCCGCAGGCAGAGACAATGAATCCTTCAGCATTAGAGCCCATCCTGCAGGCAGTCATACTGATGAGTTTGGATGAAGCGTGAAGAGGACCTGGGAATCATCCCAGCTGAACCCCTGGTTGTGCTAAAGCTGGGGAATGCAGAAATAGATGTTTGATAGATACGGGGGCAGCAGATTCACTGTTGAATACATGTAAAGGAAAGCTTACTCAGAGACAATAAATGTAGATGGTCAGACATAGAAAATGGAAAACAGGCCATTTTTCCAACTGTTAAAGTTTAAACTTGGACAAAGGTGGCTAACCCACCAATTTTTGTATATGCCTGACTGTCCTGATCCCCCTGGCACTAGTGAAAATATAGTGGGTGATCCCTGTGATAATGAACTAAGGGAAAATTATTCTTTACCTCTCTCAAGTTCCTTTGTGCATGAAATTGGATCCCCACCTTGGGGTGGGCAGGGGAACCATACCCACTGCTTGGGTGGCATTCACAAAACAAAAGGAGAAGATCAAGGAAACAGATGGTGAAACAGGTTGTTTTCTAGCAGTTCTCCACACCACCCTGGGTTTCCACACTGCCCCAGGGAACCTCAGTATGTTCTTCTTTCTTGGTGGTGCTACAAATACAGTGAACAGAGAGGGAAAGTGAGTTTAGCAAGCACATTATCATATATTTAGCCATCCCAGTGCCAATAATTATGAATACAAATCCGGTTACCCGGACTATTCCAATTTGTACCAACCATTTTTTCCACCGGCTAAGTCCTAAAGACTTCAGGATGGTAGCAATCCATGATCCAGGATCTAATCCATCAAACCAGTTTTGTGGTTGCATAGATTGAAACAATTCTCCCATCTGATCACTTACTTCTCTCATTTAAGCTCTTGCCTCCTTGATGGAGGATGAGGCATTGTCAATTTTACAACATTCTGCTTCAGACAATTGTAAAATTCCACATACACCTTGTTGTTTCAACAACATCTAGAGCTAATCTACTTTATAATGTCAATTTGGGAGCCTGATGGACGTGGGTGTTTAGCTCTCCAAACACACGTTGGGTCCAGTTGCTTGGCAAATGTAATTGCCAAATAATATTTTCTAATACAAACTGATGCCTTTTTAGAGTAACTGAAGGGGTGAAAATGTTTTCAAGCATTAGTGCTATTGTTTATCAAGTGGTCTAATAATTCAAAATTTGCCATTTTTGTCTTTGTGTTGCTTCTGAGGAAGGCACGCTATGGTAATTGTGTCTTTTGGACACTTCAGCAAAATTGAAGATGCACTTGGGACAGAGGTAGGGGATTCTGACTCCACACCTCAGTCTAGCATTCTCTGATTCCAGAGGTAGGTGGGAATAAAATTTTCCATTGGAGTGTCCCCAGGCCATTCCTAGGGGAGCTGGGTACTTGGCTTCTTTACAACGGGTTTTATCTTTCAAATCAAGAATGGTGATTTTTGGCTCTGTATTTAATAAGGTACCTTGAATTGGGTAATGGTTGATAGGAATTCTGCGTTGGTTAATTAGATGGGAGCTATAGTGCTCATCTTGATTTTTCCAGCCTTTTGAGAGGTGCCCCAACAACTACACATGTCCCATGTTAATGTTCGGACTCAGGACAAAAAACCTTTAGTGTTTCAATTGCTTTTCCTTCCCCAGTACCCAACATTTCATTTTAGCCATCTTTAGGTGTTGTGGGTACCCAAAAGCATCCCCTGTCGCTGTTGTACCAAGAACGACACAGTCCAGGGTTGGGTTCAAAGGCCAGAGGTGGCTATATTTAATTATATAAATCAGCTTATATAGCTTTGTTCACAAGAGTGGCATAACACCATTGGGTACTTGACCATCCGCCTCCCAGAGCGATTGGCTGAACAGCATAACACCCATTTCCAAAATATTCTTCCCAGCGTGGAAAACAAAGACACAAACAGCTTGTGCACCTGTGAGATAGTTTACAAAACCTCAAACCGTTTTCCCAGCTGGTTAGTGTGAGAAAAGAGACTTTCACAGGTGGCTGTAAAAACAGGAAAATTTCTCTGCCACGTCTCTTAGCATTTACATCCCCTACAAATATACCCTTCCATGAGGGCACAATGCCCCATGAGGAAGCGTCTTCAACTTTGAGGGCGGATATTTGTGCCCCAGTATCTGTGAAAAAGGTGATGGTGACTTTATGGGGACCAATAGCACAAGTGATTAGTAAATCTCTGTTGGGGTTTTAATTTAGTCCTAGTTTTTTTTTCCTGTTAAAGGAATTTTTTCCCATATGCATGTTGCTAGGGGACAAATGGCTGTACTTAAGAGAAGACAAAAGACCTGGCTACTCTTTTGTTTCACCTGGGTGTGGGGTCAGTTCGCTCTCAGCATCCGGAGAGAGAAGCTGCAGAGAAAGGAGCTGCTGGTTCCTTTTTTCGGCTGTTTTTCTTTCTGCTGGAAACAACGCCGGGATCCCAAAGCCGCTTTCCCTGCCCTGCTGGAGGCCGGGCTGTGGCCGTCCTGCCTCGCTGCTCCTTCAAGCCTTTGCTGCGTTGTAGCCGTGCTCGCCCTGCCTGCCCGACCTCCGGGGGGTTCCCCGTTTGGATACATCTCGTCTGCCACCCGGGATTTGCGTTCGTCCCTGCCGCTCCAGCCTGCCGTTCCAGCCTGCCGTTCCAGCCTGCTCTTCCTGAGAGTCCGGGATCGGCTGCCCAGGGGTTTGTGAAGCCTTTGTTCCATCCCTTCCCGGGATCCCGGGGCACCGGTGCCGCGTGCTCCCCGAGCTCGCTCCGGATCGCCCCCTGCAGCCGCGGGGGAACCATCGCACCTGCCCTGCTCACCGGGAGCCGCCAGCGCCCCTGCCGGCTGCGAGCGGAACTGCACCCGAGGGGAAAGGGCCCGGCAGCCGAGAAGGCTGGCACTGGGTTTGTGATTGCTGTTACTGCCAGAGTTGTTGCTGTTTGTTTGCCTGGTTATACACATACAGATATATAATAGTAAAGAGCTGTTATTCCTATTTCCTGTATCTTTGCCTGAAAGCCACTTAATTTCGAAATTACAATAATTCAGAGGTAAGGGGGTTGCATTTTCTTTTTTTCATTTCAAGGGAGACACCTGCCTTCCTTGGCAGACACCTGTCTTTCAAACCAAGACAGCTGGCCACCTCAATAACACGACTGCCTGCTGCCAGAGGCCTGGGCAACAGACAGGAGCCGATTTAAACCTACATCATCCATTCATAACACACGCCTGTTCCCAGGAGCTGCTTCCTGGCACACGCAGGGGCCCATTGCAGTGCAGGGGGAAAATCCACCTTGCCCCTGACCACAGCAGTGCCTGGGGCATCCTGGTGGCCCATCAGGACAGACTGGAGACTTCGGGAGCCAACTCAGAGAGGTGCCCTCTGTGATCTGCTGCTTGTTACCACAGAGGGTCTCATCAGGCAAGTGCCCATTGGTGGCCATCTCGGCCACAGCCACCACAGAGCCACCGAGTTTAAAATCTCTGCTGACAGGAGGAAAAGTGCCCAGCATGCCTTCAAC
Organism: Corvus hawaiiensis; assembly: GCF_020740725.1. Lineage (NCBI taxonomy): Eukaryota > Metazoa > Chordata > Aves > Passeriformes > Corvidae > Corvus > Corvus hawaiiensis. Next base: position 1,136,880 of record NC_063215.1, read on the forward strand.
CCTGGCCTTGAGGGGAGCAGACTTCAGGCTGCTCAGGGAGGGAGTTTGGGAGGGCCCCTGGGAAAGACCTAGGGAATGTGCTGGGGTCCATCAGTGCTGGTCACTTTTGATTGAAAAGCCCCTGAAGGACTAGGCAGTCATGGGTCACAGCCAGCACGGGCACAGGACGGGAAAGTCCTGCTTGTGACAGTGAATTTCCTTTTACAACACGTTAACCCTCAGAACTGATCAAAGACAGCCAGTTAATCTGAGCTTTTTGGATTTCAGTAAATCTTTCAATCCTGCCTCTCCCAGGATCCTTGTGTGTCCCTTCTGAAGTACTAAGGCCTGAACAGCAGGCCTTGAGCCAAAGTTGACCTCTGAATGAATTTTGCAACCAAATGCAAAAATGTTATTTGTATCCAGTTATTAACAAAGAATTATTAGCAATGTGATAAATGTATCTACTCATGAACCAAGTATTATTAGCAGTATGATATTTTTATTCACTCTTAACTGAAGTAGCATTGGCAAGATATGTATCTACTCATTAACAAAGTATTATTAAGTTTATGATCTGTGTACTCGCTCATTAGCAAAACAGGTATTTACCTTTCCCTATTTAGATAATTGGACAAGACCAAGAAATCAGACATCTGGTCTTTTTTGGGGGTGTAGGACTGTGGCAGGGCATATCACCCTTCTCCACACCACAGGTGGCCGGTGCAGAGAGGAGAGATAACCCAGGCGGGCAAGGCCCAGCGGGTGGCACCTCCTGGCGCAAAAAAGTCTGCCAGCTTAACAGGTGTGGGAAGAGATAAAAAACCAGAGGTGACCAAAAGGCCTGGTTTTATACTATAAAACTACTACAGTTTATCACAGAGGCAGAAGTCTCTTACACACTCCTTGGGAATGTGTGAGACAATTTCTTCCTGAAGCTGGATGCAAACTTTGAGGTTATTTTTCCAGAAATTGAGAGAAAATATTTCGATGTGTGCCCCTTCAGGAATTGGATGGTAAGAAACATTGGATCCTAAGTTACAGTATTTCTTAGCTAGTTGTAAATTTAATGGTACCTTTTACCCTGCGTGTAATACTAGTAGTCCCTTTTTGCCTTATTCCTGTGTAGTAATAGTCTGTTTTAAGCCTCATGTCTGTTAGCTTTGTGTCTATTAATAAAGAATTCATTTTATAATAGACCGAATCAGCCATTATTAAAGAACTTGCGAATGAGAGTGGGTCTTGGCATGCTGGCCATCTCAATAACACAACTGCCTGCTGCCAGAGGCCTGGGCAAAAGGCAGGCGGAGGCTGATTTAAACCGGCATCATTCATTCATAACAAAGATCAAAGACAACTCCCTTGGTTCCCCCTTTAGCGCTGGCCAGGCTTTGCGAGGAACCCAAGAGGACAAGAAAACCAGATGCTCCTGCACTAGAAGTGATGTCAGCTTTTTTACTCAACACTATAAAAGCTGTGCCCTCTCACAGCAAAGTCGGAAGCCTCGTTTCCTTCAGCACTCCCCCCTCCCAGTTATGGGGAGGGGCTCTCCAGTCCCTCACCGTAACGGGGCTCCTAGGTGGATGTGTGGATCTAGATAATGGTAAAGCCTTAGTGATACCAAAAAGGTTAATTCAATTTCTACTGGGACTGTGAGCCTTTAGACACTGTGAACTTTGAGCAGAGAAGACACTGTGTCTGATAATCTTTAGCAGGGAAACAAGGCCTGCAGAAACTGCTCTCCAAGCAAGGACATTGGAAGATGAAGAGGTGACATCTGGCTCGGGCAGGCAGCTACAGCCAAAACAAGGACTGAGTTTGGGAACTTGGGGAACATGGAAAGAGTTTTTCTGGTAATGGGCAAATTAGAATATGCCTGTAGTGACTGTGTATTAGCAACACACTTGTAGAAATCAGCTGGCATCTTAGGAAGACTTCTCCCCCATGCCACTCCAGGCGCCTGAATAAATGATGCCCTCTTTATCACTAAATTGGTGTTAGGGAGACTTATTCATCTGTTTCTGGCAATTTTGTGAGAGTCCCACCCCAGTGCAGGAGGAAACTCCACAACTTCAGGCTGCTCAGGGAGGGAGTTAGGGAGGGCCCCTGGGAAAAGGCTCTGGAATGTGCTGGGGTCCATCAGTGCTGGTCACTTTTGATTGAAAAGCCCCTGAGGACAAGGCAGTCATGGGTCACAGGCACTATGGGCTCAGGACAGGAAAGTCCTGCTCGTCACACTGAGTTTGCTTTTATAACACATTAAGCCACAGAGCTGATCAAGGACAGCCAGTATTTGGATTTCAGTAAAGTTTTTGATCCTGCCTCTCCCAGGATCCTGGTGTGTCCCCTCCAACTCGGGCCATTCCATCATTCCATGATTCTCACCCTTATGGAGCTGGCGCACTCACTGCACACCTGCCTTTACACCTTTGGGGCTTTTGACACTGTCACAAATTGATAACTGTCCCAATCTCAGTTCAGCTGGATACTGGAGAGATTTATTCCGTGCACAAAACCTTCCTGTGCATGCAGCTTCCGTCCCACCAAGGCCACGGGACTCTTACCAGCACAGGTATCGATGCGAGGGGCTTGGACTCAGGTACAGATCTGAGGGCTCCTGCACCCTCCCAGAGCCTTCAGGGACAGCTTTCCCTTGGGATCCATGGAGATTTGAGCAATCTGGGCAAGGGCTGTGGGCTCTGATTCCCCTCACCCACCTCACAGCAGATGCTCCCGTTGCTCCAAGCCTTCGTTTCCCAAGGGGACACCGGCAGCCGAGGGCCCCAGCTCAGGGGACACAGCACAGCAGCAGTGGCAGGCCTGGGACACACAGCGGGGTGAGGAGAAGAAGATGGGAACCACCTTGAGAACTCAGGAGGAAGAGCACCGGCAAGGAAAGGCTCGAAATCCTAAAGGAGAAGAGCAGAGAGACAGGAGAAGGCAACCCATCAATGTGGAGGTTTAATTCCAGGGAGCCCTGGAGGCCAACCCTTCTCCTCCACTGGGGATTGCCCAGGCAGCAAAGACTCCTCAGGGCCCTTTTGGGGAGCTGACACGAGCAGGGTTTCACCTGGGACCTGCATCCCTGTTCCCCCACCAGAAGGAAGCTGGACATGCTGGAGAGGCAATGCCAGGCACAGACACAAGAGGGGAAGAGAATGGATTGAGTGCAGCCCTGAGGAGAAGGACTTGGGGGTGCTGATGGGTGAGAGGCTGTCCAGGGAACATCTGTGCTCTCAGGGCAGGAGACAAGGTGTGCAGGGGGCAGAGGCCAGGGAACAGCACTGACAGTGGGGCAGCCCCGTCCCACCACTGCCCACATCCCACAGCTGCTGCTGGGGGGAAGCTCAGGCCCCCGGAGAGAGGGAGAGGCAGCGCTGGGCTTGGATCCCAGCAGGCACTGAGCCCCCACCAGCAGCTCGTGTGCTCCCACCAGCACGATGGGGACAGGAGGGGGAAAGCAAAAGCAGGAAAAAATGCTGGCTCGAGATAAGGGCAGTTCAGCAGCAGAGGAAAGGTGGGTGTGCTGGCAGAGCACACGAGGGACTTCGGACACCAATTGTTTTCTTTGGGCACATGTCCAGCTGCTCCGCGGGCAGCAGAGCCTTAGTTCGGGACGGCTGCTTGGGAAGGGAACTGCTGGCTCAGAGCCACTGCTGTAGCTTGTCCACTCGGGCCAATTGTCCCAGCCCTGTCCCCTCCCAAATTCTCTCCCATTCGGGCGCTGCCAGCGCTGGTTCAGGTTTAGGAGCCGCGGGCTGCCCTGGGCAACTTTAACTCCAGCCCAGCCACACCCTGAAGCAGCCCCCAGGCACCCTTGGCGGTCCCGCACGGCTTCCATTGCTGCAGGAATAGGGAAAAAGCCCCATGCAAGTGTGCCAGTGCCCGCAGAGAGGCACTGAACACATGCAGGGGATAACTCGGGATCGGCTTCCTCCTTGGAAGCAAACGAGGGAAGCAGCAAGGCTGGCAGCATCGCCTGCCATGGGAATGCCTGCAGCCCGTTTCACGGGAACAGCCCCCCGAGAGTGTTTTCCCCAGCCCTGCCCCAGGGAAAGGGGCTCTGGGAGCGCCTTTGAGGGGCTGCCGCAGGGAGCAGAGCGCTCTGGGCGGTGACGCTTAGACTGGAAGAGAGGAGAATGCCACCCTCCCTGCATGGGGAGGAAAAGGTAGAGCTGTAGCCCCGGGTGCCCGGACAGAGCAGGATGTCCCGTGCCTGCCCCTCAGCACCGCGAAGCTGCCCTGCTCCCGAAGGGGGCCAGGAACCCCCCCAGCATCAGCCCCAGGACGGCGCCCGGCCCCCATCGCTCCGGCCTTCAGGGCAGCGCAGCCACCCGGCCCCACCGCGGCGCTGGCGGTGCCCGGGCCGGGCAGGGTCGGCCCCGCCCGCGGGGAGCGTTTCCCGGCCGGGCACGGGCAGACGGCAGGGAAGGGGCTCCGCAATGGATCTGTGCCCGGCCAGCCCCGCTGGCAGCTCCCGGGCCAGGCTTTGCGCCTCCGCAGACCTCACTCTGCCCCTGCATCCCCCCGCATCCCTCCTCCTTCCCCCGCCGCTCCGCTCCCACCCCTCTGACCCCGGCCCCCTCCCAGCTCAGCCCCCGCAGCGCTCACGGCTCCCCCGAGCTCCCCCAAACCGGCTGCCAGCAAAGGCGGCTTCCTCCAGCCCCCGCTCGGAGCAGACACCACCCGCCCGCTGCCCTCGGACCCCTCCTCTCCTGCCCGGCCATCTCCCCAGACACGGCCAAACACAGGCAACAGGAGGCAGGAGCCCAACAAGATCCCGCTCCGGGCTGCTCCCGCCTCCCAGCCCCACAGCCCATCCCCAGGTCCTACCGTCCCCCTCCGGACCCGCAGCTCTCGGGCTGAGAGAAGCCCATCTCAGTCCGTTTTTATCCAGCCCTGGCTCTTAAGTGGGTGGGGCTTCCCTTTTTATAGCAGAAGCAGAACAATTCCAAGAAATCAGGCATTTTAGTGCAGCAGAATGTGAAAGTGGAACCACTCTTTTGGAGTCAGATGATTTGGATTAGAGCCCAATTTCTGCACCAGCCGTGGTTTGAGTTGGCTGACGCTCCACTCTCAGCTCTTTGCACAGAGCTCTGACCCTGAACTGCTGTGCTGGTACCTGGAGGGCAGGTGAGGCCCTCAGCCCTTCCTGGGGCTGGTGCTCCATCAGGAAAAGGAGCAGGGGCAGCACAGCATCTCTGTTATCGACAGATTGACGCATAAAGTCATCTTTCATAAGTTTCTTTAGTGTTACAGCGTGTGTAAGTTTTCTTCAGCAGTGATAAATTTGTAGTGATCCATAATGTAATGTGGATTTGATTGCTGCTGTTATTGATTGTTGTTATTAGTTTTTATTCCTATTCACTGCCGCTACAATTTATATAATAATGATGTGATTATTATTACTATTGAATGTTACTATTAATATAATTCTTTAGAATTGACTGCTACAATAATTGACTGCTACTGCAATTAGTTAGTATCACAGGAGTACTGGGATACAACTAATTGCTGATAATAATATCAAGTGTGCTAGCTGGATGCATATCCAGGTAGGAGAAGCTGGAAAGGACTTTGGGCAAGGGCCTGAAGGGACAGGACAAGGGGAAATGGCTTCCCAGTGCCAGAGGGCAGGGATGGATGGGATATTGGGAAGGAATTGTTCCCTGGGAGGGTGGGGAGGGGCTGGGCTGGAATTCCCAGAGCAGCTGGGGCTGCCCCTGGATCCCTGGCAGTGCCCAAGGCCAGGTTGGTTGGGGCTTGGAGCCACCTGGGATAGAGGGAGGTGTCCCTGCCCATGGCAGGGGTGGGATGGGATGGGCTTTAAGGCCCTTTCCCACCCAAACCAGTCCGAGATTCTCTGGGTCACTTCATTAATCCTGGGGACACTTTCCAGAAGGGAATTTGGGGGTATTTTTGGCAGTGTGTAATAAAGGGGGCAGGGGCTGCAGAGGGGCTCTGTGACCCCCCAGCTGCTGCTTCACAGCTGGGTTCTGCTGGCTGAGAGCTCTTCCTTGCAAAACCTGTTCCCTGGCTGTGCTTGTCCTGCTCCTCTGGCTCGCCCCCCATGCCCAAGGCCCCACCTGCCCCAGAGCATGCCCGGGTTGGCTCCAGGGAGCCGGGGGAGCTCCGAGTCAGTCAGGAGAAGGCAGGGAGAAGGTGTGGGGTCTGTCCTGGCCCCCTGCAGCCCCTGCAGCCCAGCTGGGATTTCCTCCAACAAGGGGTCAGGGGTAGGGAAGGAGCTGTGGTAGGGAAGGGCCTCTTGTGACAAATGACTGAGATCACTCAAAGAACCATCATCCAGGGGATCGGTAAAAAGCAGATTTAACAAGAAGCCAGAGCACAGCAAAAGAAGCAGGAGCTGGTCAGACAGCAGCGGTGCCTGGGAGCAGACGGCATTTCTGATCAGCTGCAGAGGAGCTGAGCCCAGGTGCTCTTTGTCAAGGCCGAGGCCTAAGGAGCATTTCTCAGATCACGGTGCAGCCTGGAAAAGGGGGGGATGCACCCCACAATCCACCCCGTGACTAAAGCCAGCTTCTTCTGCTCCACACTGTGGGGGTGTGGCGACCTCTGGCCTCTGTGCCTATAAACAGAGATTTAATTATGCTCCAATTATGAATTGAGGGAAATTTTTGATCAGGTTACCTTTTTTCCATGGCTTCTTTGAATGTGATGGAACGACATTATCTGTGTGGGGCAGGTTTGTGTGATCAAGGAATTGACTTGGCCCGGTTTGGGGCGAATCACCACCAAGGTCAGTGGAGAAGGAGGGGGAGGAGGTGCTCCAAGAGTCGGAGCCAAAATTCTTCTGCAAGCCGTGGTGAGGACCGCAGTGAAACAAACTGTCCCCGTGTAATCCGTGAAGTCCACGGGGGATGCACAGATCCACTCGCAGCCAGAAGAAGCTGTGACCCAGTGGGAGACCCAAAGAGAGAGAGAGGGCCCTTGCGTCCAAATTAGAGCATCCTATCCTTAAAAGACTGCACCCCGTGGGTGAGTGACCCACGCCACAGCAGCTCTGGGAAAACTGTTTTGCCCATGGCAGGGACTCGTGGCACAGCAGGAGAAAGACTCCTCTCCCTGAGCGAACTGAAAAAGATCTCCAGCACCAAACTGATCAAAACCCCCTCACCCTGTCTCCCTGTGCTGTCGGTGGGAAAGAGGGAGGGGCTGGGGGGGAAAAGAATGTTTTAAAAGCTTATTTTATTTCTCATTATCCTCCTCCGACTCTGTTAATAATAAATTTACTTCATACCTTTCTTTACATTTGAACCTGTTTTGCCCTTAGAATGTTTTTCCCCCAATCCTCATCTCAACTCACAAACCTTTCATTATTTCTTTTTCTGAACAAACAGCTTTCGCAGGTGCCTGGCCTTTGGCCAGCGTCAAACCACGACACCCACTACCACGAGAACCCGGACGTGAAAGCTGGTTTTTATTGACTGACTGGGACAGTAATATCCTCATTCAAACATCGCTGAGATGGCCTCAGTTCTTCAGTGGGGATCTTGCACACCGGGAGCTGAGAAAGGCGGCTCTGCAGCAGCTGGACACCGCCGAGAGCCGAGGAAAGAGCCCTTCCCCGGGACACACGGCCAGAAGGACTCCAGCCGCAAGAATTACCAAGCCAAACAAAATACGCGGAGAATCCGGCAGGAGACCGGGAGCTCAGACTGTGCCAGAGGAGCCGTGAGCCCCGGGGATGTCCAGCCAGCGCCACCTCGGGCTGGGTGATCTTGGGAAGACGTCTGAGCTGTGGGACACGTCCCAGTCTCTGCCGGAGCCGTGGGAGGGAAGGGCAGGCTCTGCCCCCGGCCCACCCCAGGGCTCTCTGCGGGGCCTGCTGGGGCACCGTGTCCAGCATTCCTGAGGTGGGACGGATCCCTGTGCCGGGGAATGTGACCTCCAGAGCTCCGAGTGGAGCGGGGACGGTGCTGGCAGCGGGGACAGGCACGGGGGATGCTCTGTGCCCTCACGCTGGTGGGGCCGGCACATCCCCAGCTGCTCCAGCCCAGCTCCCTGCTCCATCCTGGATTCTGAACGTCCCTCCAAGGAGCCTTTCTGGAGCCCTCCCGCAGCTCCAGGGATGCAGCCCCAGCTCCCGTCTCCTTCCCCTGATTCCCAGGAAGGCACCAGCCACGACCCCAGTGGGCAGAGGCCGCGGAGACTCCCACAGGAGCCAGCTGGGCACCTCTCCCAGCGCCGGTGAGGGATGCAGAGTCTGGGGATCTGTGCCGTGCTCCAGCCCCACTTCCCTGGGACTAAAGCCTGAGTGGGACCCACAGAGAGGGAATGCAAAGAGGAGGCCCAGCAGCAGCAGCAGCAGCAGCAGCAGGGAGGAGATGCCCCCAGGGCTGCCCAGAGGTCACAGGGAGGAGAAGGACACGGAGCTGGAAAGGTTGTGCCGGGGGCTGGGGACACGGGAGAGGCTCCCACCCTTCACGCTCCCAGCAGCTTCTTGACCATGTATCCCGGCATGCTGTAGAGGAACAGGGCCACCATGATGAGGAGCAGCAGGGCCAGCACAATCTTGATGATGAGCCACTTGTAGCGGGTGCAGATGAGGTATTTGATGGACTTGAGCGGGTTCAGGAACCAGATGAACGACGTGTCCGGGCGGCTGCAGGGGAAACAAACACCCATCGTTAATCCATCGCCAGGGAAGAGGGATTCATGGACCTCAAAGCCCATCCAGTGCCACCCCTGCCATGGCAGGGACACCTCCCACTGTCCCAGGCTGCTCCCAGCCCCAATGTCCAGCCTGGCCTTGGGCACTGCCAGGGATCCAGGGGCAGCCCCAGCTGCTCTGGGCACCCTGTGCCAGGGCCTGCCCCACCCTCCCAGGGAACAATTCCTTCCCAAGATCCCATCCAGCCCTGCCCTCTGGCAGTGGAAGCCATTCCCTGGGTCCTGTCCCTCCAGCCCTTGTCCCCAGTCCCTCTCCAGCTCTCCTGGAGCCCCTTCAGGCCCTGCAAGGGGCTCTGAGCTCTCCCTGGATCCTTCTCTTCTCCAGGTGAACATTCCCAGCTCTCCCAGCCTGGCTCCATGGCAGAGGGGCTCCAGCCCTGGAGCAGCTCCGGGGCCTCCTCTGGAGCCATTCCAACAGGTCCATGTCTTCCTTGTTTTGGGGCCCACATCTGGATGCAGCACTCCAGGTGGGAGTAGAAGCCCATAATCCCAGGTCTCTGCTGCAGAGGCTTTTCCTGCTCACTTGGGTTTCTCCAGGGGATCAGGCTCGTTTCGGGCCAGCCCAGCAGGGGATTTCTCAGCCTCCTCTGCTGTCAGAAGGTGCAGCTCAGCCTCGACTTTGCCCTGCAGGGAGCAGAGAGCTGTGCTGAGGCCTGGGACACGCTCCCACCTCCATCCCCCAGGGCAGAGGGGTCCCGAGGGAACGAAGCCATGTGGGGGGATGCACAAAGAGTGCAGTCCCCAGGAGGCAAACCCTCCCTTTCCCCCATCCTTACGGTGATCTCCAGCTCATCGTTCTCGTCTCTGGCCACAAACGGCCACCAGCCCTTGACCCGCTTCTGCTTGAAGATGGAGATCATGGGCAGCTCGGCCTCGTTGGTCACCATCTCCAGGCTGCACTGCTTGGATGTCTTGGCTCCCCGGGGGAAGCGGTTCAGGTCCAGCTCAATGGCTCCTGGCAGGACAAAGGGGAGCACAGAGGTTGGCACCCCCAAAAAGGCCAAGTCCTTGCCTGGAGAGGGGCTGGACCAGCATCTCCTGCCCTGGGGAGCAGCTTTGAACCAGCTCTGGGAAGGAAAAACCTGGTGTCTTGGCTACAGGAGGAGTGGAGAAAAGGGATCTCAGAATGATGGGATCATGAATGTTGGAAAAGACCTCTGAGACCACCACGTGCAACCTGTGGCTGATGCCCACCTTGTCCCCAGCCCAGAGCACTGAGTGCCACCTCCAGCCCTTCCTGGGACACCTCCAGGGATGGGCACTCCAAACCTCCCTGGGCAGCCCCTGCCAAGGCCTGAGCTCCCTTTCCATGCAGAAATTCCTGCTGATGCCCACCCTGAGCCTGCCCTGGCCCAGCCTGAGGCCGTTCCCTCTCCTCCTGGCCCTGTTCCCTGCCAGCAGAGCCCGACCCCCCCGGCTGCCCCCTCCTGTCAGGGACTTGTGCAGAGCCACAAGGTCCCCCCGGAGCCTCCTTTGCTCCAGGCTGAGCCCCTTTCCCAGCTCCCTCAGCCGCTCCTGCTGCTCCAGCCCCTTCCCAGCTCCGTTCCCTGCCCTGGACACGCTCCAGCCCCTCAGGGTCTCTCCTGTCAGGAGGGGCCCAGAGCTGCCCCCAGCACTGGAGGTGCCCCAGCAGTGCCAGCACAGGGGACGGGCACTGCCCTGGCCCTGCTGCCAGCCCAGAGCTGGCACAGCCCCGGGGCCAGTGGCCTCTTGTCCCCCTGGGCACCCCTGGGCTCGTGCCCAGCCACTGGCACCACCAGGGCCTTTTCCAGCCCCTCTGGCCCAGCCTGGAGTGCTCTGTGGGGTTGGTGGGACCCCAGTTCAGGCCCTGCCGCTTGGTCTTGGCCCATGGATCCAGCCTGTCCAGATCCCTCTGCAGACCCTTCCTGCTCTCTCATCCCACCTGCTCCATCCAGCAGCAGCTCAAGGGGTTTGTGGGATGCTCTGGACCCTCCACGTACCCAGGAAATCATCGGCCGAGAAGTGGTCGGCATCCCAGACCTGCAGGGTGAGGCGGGCTGGGATCTTGTACTCGGTCTCATCCCAGGAGAACATGGACTCCTTCTTGGAGATCACAATCTTCTCCTCGGCCATCAGGTAGTCGAAGGGGAAGATGTAGCGCCAGTTGAAGTTGCCTTCACCGGTGAGGGAGTGGTAATGGACATCCGTGTCCTGCTTGTCCTCCTGCTGCCCCTTCAGCCACCTGCAGGGCCCGGGGGGTGAGAGGGGGGCACAGGTTTACACTGGGAAGGAGAGGGCACAGGACCACCCTGTCCAGGCAGCCAGGCTGTCTCCAGGACTGGAAGGACCTAAAAGATGTGAACGAGGCACTGGGGCTGCTCCAGACACTGCAGCAGCAAATCCAAGGGGCAGGAGGGTCCCAGAGGGAACAGAGGACTTCGGGAGAAAGAGATTCAAGGGGGTTGTCTGAGGGTCTACTCTGGGCACGGAGGTGTTAAGGAATTGTACAGGAGCTGGGAGCACTGCTGGGGAGGCTGGAGCAGAGCAGGATGGAAAGGGATCAGAACAGAGCTGGAGAGGGACTGGGGACAAGGATGGAGGGACAGGACACAGGGAATGGCTTCCCAGTGCCAGAGGGCAGGGCTGGATGGGAGATTGGGGAGGAATTGTTCCCTGGGAGGGTGGGCAGGCCCTGGCACAGGGTGCCCAGAGCAGCTGGGGCTGCCCCTGGATCCCTGGCAGTGCCCAAGGCTGTTCCAAGCTCTGTCCAACCTGGCCTTGGACACTTCCAGGGATGAAAGGTGCTGAAATTCCAGAGGGATGGAGCTGCTGGGATGGCTCCAAGGTCTCCCTGGATCTCAGGGGTTCTGCTTGGATTCCTTGGAGCTGCATCCCATGGGATTTGTCTGTTGAGAGACAGAACTGCAGCCTGGGATAGTGGAAGGTGTCCCTGCCCATGGCAGCCCATCCCCATGGGATGAGGTTTAAGGTCCCTTCCCACCCAAAGCATTCCACGATTCTGTGGCTCTCTGATGTGGTGGAATTCTGGAAGGGGCTTTCCCTTCCTGCTGAATGAGGTTGAAGCGGAGATGGGAGCAAACCTTCAGAACAACCACCACCAGTTTGGCTCCAGATGCTGGAATTGGGGGTGTCATGGTGGGAATGCCATGAGGGGACACCAAGACAAACTCAGAGAGGGGCAGAGGGGACCAAGAGGCCTCATCACGCCCTGCCAGAGACGTCAGGCATCTCCACTCCCGCCAGGAAAGCATCGCGTTCCAAAACCACCTCAGGGGTGCTCCAGACAACCACCCGCAGCTCCAAGCGGGGCACCGGGCACAGGCAGTGGGACGTGCAGCCAAGGAGAGGGGAGAGGCAGGAAACGGCACAGGAGACACCGGCAGCGGTGGGACCCCCAGCACCATCCGTGTCCTACCCCTCTTCCCGCTCCTACCCCAGCAAGGACTGGCGCCCACCCCGGGAGGAGCGGAGGAGGCACCACTGGAACTCCGGGCTGTACCTACCCCCTGACAAAAATGTCACTGGATTTCTCGCCCGTGAAGTAGTCGTCATCCTCCAGGATGACCTCGTCGGTGTTCCACACGATCACCCTGAGCTCGTACCTGCCCGAGGGAGGGAAAGGGAGGTGAGGCATGGGAACAGGGAATGGGATAGGAGGGGACGGGGCGATGCTGCCAGAGAGCAGGGCCGGGCACCAGGAACAGGGAACTGCTCAAAGGGATCGATCCCAGGGATCAAGAGGGGATCTCAACCATGGAGATGATTACAGGGATGGGACTCTTGCTATGGGGACAGGCTGGGAGAGCTGGGGGTGCTCACCTGGAGAAAAGAAGGATCCAGGGAGAGCTCGGAGCCCCTTGCAGGGCTCCAGGAGAGCTGGAGAGGGACAGGGGACAAGGGCTGGAGGGACAGGACACAGGGAATGGCTTCCCAGTGCCAGAGGGCAGGGATGGATGGGATATTGGGAAGGAATTCCTGGCTGGGAGGGTGGGGAGGGGCTGGGATGGAATTCCCAGAGCAGCTGGGGCTGCCCCTGGATCCCTGGCAGTGTCCAAAACTTGAATGGGGCTTGGAGCACCCGGGATAGTGGAAGTTGTCCCTGCCCATGGCAGGAGGTGGAACTGGATGAGCTTTAAGGCCCTTCACACCCAAACCATTCCATGATTCCATGATTTCCACGTGAGCTTGGATCAGCCTCACCAGGGTGAGCCAAGCACCAAGGGGAGCTTTCCCTCCTCTGCTCGCAGCCTCTACAAGGAATTTGCCAAAGGATCAGTGGGGATAGCCCAGGCTTGGATTTTGGGAGATTTCTAACCAAAATCAGGTCTGTAAAACAATCAGAGCCCACCTCTCTTCCTGCTCTCCCCCGTTTACTCAAGAGGGCTGTGACCTCCCTCCAAAATGGGCTCAGAGTCCTCCTCAGGACTCCAGGAGGTTTGGGGTCTCCAAGGAATTCCCAGCACTGTGCAGCAGCTGGGGTGTTTCCCATCACTTCTGCTTGGCTGGGAATTTTGGTGATGGAGGAAGTGGCTCCCACAGTGGGAGTGGCTGGAGCAAGAGCAGAATCCCGGCTCCTGCAGCGAGAGGTGAGGCTGGAGGGAGGCTCAGGACACATGGCCACAGCCACAGCACCTCACTGGAAGTACCAGGGAGTCCCCCAGGTGAGGGAAGCACAGCTTCCTTAACCTGGGAATCCTTTGGGATCTCCCTCTGGCAGTGCCCTGGCTGAGCCCATTCATGGGATTCCTCCACCTTTTCCAGCCCCTCCTGTCTGCTCCTGCCTGTCCCATGCTGTGCCTCTCCCAGCTGGGATCCAGGGATGTTCTCTCCACCCAAGCCTGCACAAGAGGCTCCCAGCAGGATTCCCAGTGCCATCCCTGTATCCCAGCCCTGGGGGTAGGAAAAGGGGCCCAAGGACCTAGGCCAGCAGGGTGAGAGAGGGCTAGGAGGGATATCGCGGGAAGAAATGTCCTTCTTCCCTCTCCATGCGCTGTCTGTGCCTGCTCTTTCCTGCTGGGAATGATCAGCTGTCCCAGTCGCCTCCACCACCCCTCCTTCTATCCATCACCTCCTGGGAAAGCCCCCTCCAAATTGCCCTGGGATATCCCTGCCCAGGAGAGGCTCAGGGCTGGGCATTCTGCTTTGCCCTGGCCCCGTGACGAGGCCTGGGAATGATGGAATTTCCCAGTTTACACAGCCAAGAAAGATCGGGAGCTGCAGGGGATGGAAGAGGTGGGATACCACCCTCAGGAGCAGCTCTGGAACTGCCTCCAGTGTTGGGATCTCTGGAAGTGCCAGCACGGCTGAGGAACCTGAGCAGAGGGCTGGGCTGGCCATGGAGCAGCAGCAGGAGATGGGAGAAGATGGGCTCCATCCCCAACCTCCCGTTTTCCCTGGGATTGGTTGGCTGGCCTGTTCCTTACTTCTTTGGTTTCCTGGGAGAAATATCGATGGCAGGGCCAGGCGCTGGCATATCCATGGGGAACATGTCCACCCACATCTCCAGGCGGCCCTGCGGGGTGGCAGAGACACTGTCAGCTCCCCTGGTCCCTCCTGTCCCCTCCTCACCGAGTGTCCCGCTCTTCCCACAGCAATCCCTCCGGCCATGCCAGACATGGAGCGAGACAAGCTTCTCCCATGCCATGAATCCTTCTCCACCCCTGCAGAAGCATCTCATGGAGGGTGTCCCTGCCCATGGCAGGAGGTGGAACTGGATGGGCTTTAAGGCCCTTCACACCCAAACCATTCCATGATCTCCACGTGAGCTCGGATCAGCCTCACCAGGGTGAGCCAAGCACCAAGGGGAGATTTCCCTTCTCTGCTCGCAGCCTCTACAAGGAACCTGTGGAAGACTCAGTGGGGCAGCCCAGATTGGATTTTGGGAGATTTCTGACCAAAATCAGGTCTGTAAAACAACCAGAGCCCACCTCTCTTCCTGCTCTCCCCCCTTTACTCAACAGGGCTGTGACCTCCCCCTGCAAAATGGGCTCAGAGTCCTCCTCAGGACTCCAGAAGGTTCAGAGTCTCCAAGGAATTCCCAGCACTGCCTTTTATGTACAGCATCCCGGGGTTCCCAGTTCCTTCTGCTTGGGAATCTGTTGGGAATTTTGCTCCCAGGTACCCCAGATGTGGGGAATCAGGAGGGACTGTGGGAGGTGAAATGGATGAGGATGGATCGGGAGGCACCGGAGATTTTCTCTGCTGGGCTCCCGGGGTGACCTGCCCATCCCGAGGTGGGTTAGGGCTGCTTTGGCCCCCATGGGCTGCTCCCGTTCCCGTTGGGATGTGAGACCTGCTCGATGCCCGGCTTGTCAGGGTTGAGCAGCGGCCGCGTCTCCACGTGCTCAGGGACGAGGCGGCAGCCGGCCCGCGGGATGTCCTCCCAGTGCCGCAGCACCGCCAGCGCCAGGTGCTCGTCTGTCGGCTTCTTCTGGCCTGGAGGACAAAGGAGATCTTGGACAACTGGGACAGGGATGGCAAAGCACCCGGGGCCTCCACCCCTGCTCCAAGGTGCAGAACTGCCTCCCCATCCCTTGGGAACACTTTGTTCCTCAGCCGGCATTTCCTCACTCCACCCTCCTCTCTCTATCCCTACAGAAGGTCCAGATCCCCATCCAGTCTTCCCTGTCTGAACCAATTCCATGTCCGCTGACCATGTTTTAACTCCTCTCCTTCACCCGTCCTGGCTCGTCTCCCTCTTTCTTGGGCACATGTGTTGGAAGGCAACCCTCATATCCCATGGTTTGGGAATGCATTTCCATGGATGACTATTTCCTACACCCTGGAAAAGCCATGAGGTGTCTCCATTGCTCTTTGGACATGCACTGCCAGGGGGGTGTTTCCAGAGGCAGCTTCGGTCACTCTGGGTGTCCATGGATGTCCTTGAGTGATTCCAAGAGGAACCCACTGGCCTGGAGGGTCTGTAGGACTCTGGTCCCATACTGGGATGGTGACTGCAGGGCTGGGGGATGGGGCCACCACATCTGTCTGGGGGGGTTGGACTGGATGACCTTCAGAAGTCCCTTTCAAACCATTCCATGATTCAAATTAGTCTGAGATTCCAACCCTGGATGATGAGCAGACCCCCCAGACCCCTGCTCCCCTCCAGAACCTCCATCCCATGGGATGACCCCACAGCGCCATACCATTTTCATCCTCGATCTCCGTGGGGCCGGTGAAGACCCTGTTGGCAACTTTCACTCTTCCTCCTGGCCCGAAGTGCGGCCCATCCACTTTTCCCTCTTTGCACAGCTTGGACAGGATTTGGGAGGGCTTCATGGGGTCACGCCAGGTGTTGTACCCATGGCTGGGAACAGGAGGGCCAGGTCAGAGAAAAAAAGGTTGGGAGGAAAGAGACTTTTTTTTCCCTTTTGCCAGAAAAAAAACCACTGCACCACAAAGGACCCAAAATTGCCGGGGAAAGGATTTGAGGCAGCAGAGGTGAAACTTCAGAGAAGACTTGACCCCTCTGTGCCCCTTCTGCAAACATCTTCCACCCCACCTTGGCTCAGACCTGGAATTCCCCGTGCATCCCACTTGCTTCCTGATGCTCGGCATCACCCCACTTGCTCTGCTCCTATTTCAGCCCTGACCTCAACCCTCTTCCCAGTCCGACCAGTCCTCCCAGTCCCTCCCTCCTGCCCTGGGCTCCTGACAACTCGTTCCACTGCTCCCTAGTGCTGGTCACAAAACCGGGGACAGCAGACTCCTCCGTTAAGCCCTGCCCACAGCAGGATTGGATGGAGCGAGGTCCTTCCCAAAACAAATCATTCCGGGATCAGCAGGCAGTGAAGGGGGAGGATTCCTGTGGGAGCTCTTGGCTCGGGGTGGGAGGTGATGCAGAGGAGGGTCCAGGTGGAAGGTGGGGCAGGGAAGGCTTTTCCCGCACATGGAGTAGGTCTGGGACACCCCGCAGGTCGCCCGGTGCTTGCTGTAGAAGCGATTCTCCAGGTCGATCTTGGTCTCCCCAATGAGGTCGTCGGTGCCCACCAAGTCCCAGTCGTACACAGCCACGGTCAGCATGGACTCCATGGGGAAGGTGGCCTCGATGTCGAAGGATCTGGGATTGGGGGAAGTAGAGAAAAGCAGCTGGAGGGTCTGGCTGCCACCCAGGACAGACCCGTGGTTTGTCCGCCAGGGGGGAGGTGGGTATACTCCAGTCCATGGATGGTGTTCAATTTGCATCCACTACTGCAGGACATCTGAGGTGGGTTTTAACTCAACCACCAACTCTGCCAGGCCCACCAGCCCTCCACAGGAGGGAAAATCCTTGACCTGGATGTCCCAACAGTTCTGAAACTGAGTTTGTTTTTTATTCTCACTCAAATTTAGGTCTAATGATTCCTCAGTGGGTGTTTCACCCCCATCAGATAAATTTCAGGTTCGTCTCTTAAACACCTGCTCCTACACTGACCACACACTGGCAAAGAAGGACATCCCAGAAGGACATCCACACTGTGGGATGAATCCCATCATTCCAGCTCAAGGAGCGGCCACGGGAGAGCTCAGGTGCAGGGCTGAGGGCCGGCAAGCGCAGGCTCAGCTCAGCAATTCCAGGCGCAGACTCACTTCCCAAAGACAGGGTTCAGCTGCTTGGAGATGTAGTTCTCCTTGTCCTTGATGTCCGTCTTGCCCAGCTTGATGGCAATGTAGGGATCGGCTTTCCCGTTGATGTCAGCGGGGTGGAGGTCCGTGGCCTGGAGGGAACAGATGGGATGGGTCACTGCTGTCCCAGGCAGTCACGGATTCAGGGATGGGCTCGTTCTCCATCCCTGAGAACACTCGGCCACTTCAGTCCCTAAACAGAGTGTCTTGGATTGAAACGGGGATATTCCCGCCTCGTGTTAATCCCTGTCCTGGTTTAGGGCAAGGCTGGAGCTGGCTGTGTCCTGAGATGTCACCACAGTCACCTTTGGAATCTCATCAGAGGCAAAAAAGAGGCTCTCGGGAAACACCCTCAACAAGAGCCTGACCAAGATGCTGAAACATCCGTCCCCTTCCCCTTGTGTTCTCTCCACACTGGATTCTACCCAGAGAGGGGGTGAGGACCCCCAAACTCTCCAATCCCACCTCCAAGCATGGCGCAGCAGCAGATGCCCACGTGAGAACACATCCACCCAGTCCTGGTTGGTTTTGGCATTGACCAACCAATAGGTTGTCTACTATTCCAGCCTGGTGATGGATGGGAGACTCCATATCCCAGCGGGAAGCAGCTCTGGATGGACAACCAGGCTGGTGGGAAAGGAACCAAAAGCAGGTTCCATTTGTAGCACACTGAGACAAGGTGGTGGCAAAGGGCAGCCCAGGTGCTTCCAGCAGGATGGAGACCCCTCCCAAGAGCCTGGCTGCAGAACTCCACACCTGGGGACAGGTGGATGACCAGCTCAGAGGTCAGGAAGTGACTTTTTCCAGAGCACACTCCATATATAAAGGAACAACGTGCATTGGCTGGATCAGATCAATGATCAAGGAGCACATGTTCAAGGAAGTGCCCTGTCCTTCAGGTGGATCTACTCGATCCTGCCAGATCCCATTCCAGTCTTCTTCTCCCATTCTCTCCCATCCTGAACCATCACTGGGGTGGTGGCATGGCTGTGGAAGGAACCAACACCTCACATTCTGGGCTGGTCCAAACTATCCATGGGAACTGAGCACTAGGATACGCCGGTCCATCCCACCTGCCGGCAGGAGGTCTCTGGATCTGGCAGGAGCTTGGATCTGTCCTGTTCCCAGCGGTGGGAGCACACAGCCCTGGGGACACCGTTCAGGGTCTGGATACCCTGGGATATGCCTGAACAACTTGGGACAGTGGGAGGTGTCCCTGCTCACAGCAGGGGGTGGAAGGGGATGGGCTTAAAGGTCCCTTCCAACCCAAACCATTCCATAACCAAGGAGCTGCTTCAGTCCTCAAGTGGCATCCCGGGTCCTGATGCACTGGATCTAAATCCCACCATCCCTATGGCACTAGGACCAGTTCTGGGTGGAAGGGAGTGCTGGATCCTGCCTGTCACACCCCAAACTCCCACTCACCCTCACGATGTAGACTCGGACCAGCACATTGATGGGGTCGTTGCTGGGGATCCCCTGGAACATCCCAAAGGTGGGGTCATATCCAGCCTCCTTGGTGATGTCGTCAGGGAGCGGCACTTTGTAGACACACATGGAGCCCTGGTGCAAGGGAGAGCATGGCCCAGCTGAGTCCTGCTGCCCAGGGTCTCCAGGGAAGCAAACCCATCCCAAAACACCCTCCCCGAGGTCCCAGCCAACATTCCTGACCGCTCACTTTGAACCTCCCCACTATCCGCTCCTCCTCCGTAGCGTTGTCATCATTGTCCCCGATCTTCCCCCGGAGCAGGTTGAAGGTGTGCAGCCAATCCTCAAAGTTGTCAAACTCTGCTTCCAGCTCTTTGTTGAAGACCTGAGATGACAGGAATATAAAAGGAGGGAATTTGGGATAAAAATAAAGGTGAGGAAAAGATGTGGTGAGTACTCAGACAGCTCAGAAGAAACAAGGGACAGGACAAGAGGAAACGGCCTCAAGATGTGCCAGGGCAGGCTCAGGTTGGATATTTGGAATGATTTCCCCATGGAAAGGGTGGTCAGGCCTTGGCAGGGGCTGCCCAGGGAGGTTTGGAGTGCCCATCCCTGGAGATGTCCAAGGAATTCCTGGAGGTGGCACTCAGTGCTCTGGGCTGGGGACAAGGTAGGGATTGGTCACAGGTTGGACTCGATGGTCTGGGAGGGCTTTTCCAGCCTCAGCGATCCTGGGATTCTGTGAACGTGGACACCTCAGCTCCCAGTGCCTGATTTTTCTAGGAAGAGGAAGGGTCTCCAGCGTTACTGGGTTGGAAAAAGGGCATCTCGGAACAACGGGTGGGGCCATTGGGGCCACTGTCTGGGGGTGTCTCAAACCAAGACAAGGACCCAGGTCCAAACTCCATCCGAGCCCCAGAACCACAGGTGACATAAATCCTAAGAAATCCTTGGGATCACTGAACCAGAGCCCATTCCTGCCCTGAATCCCAGCTGGGCCAGCCACATCCAGGCAGGAAAACTCTCCCCTCTAGCTGTGGCATATCCAAGATGCCCCAAGGATGAGCCTATCCCAGGACAACCCCTTTTCTTGTGACCTCGGACTCCTTCCAGCTATGGAGAGAGGCTGGGAAGCCTTGTCCCAAGATACATCCCTAGGAGAGGTGTCCCAAGGCACATCATTCCTAGGATTAGGTACTTCCTTGGAAACACCCCCCAGTACCTTGAGTTCATCGATCTTCTGCTGCTTCTTCTTCTCAGGGAGCTCGGGGACTGGCTGCTGCTTCTTTTTCTTGTCATCTTTGGGTGCCTTGGACTTGTCCTTGTTCTTCGCCTGAGCCTTGGAGCCTTTCATGGGAGAGTCACCAAGTTTGGTCTCTGAGTCCGGGGGGGAACGGTGTGGAGGGAGGAGATGGAAATGAGGGTGAGGAGGGAGGGAGGAGATGGAAATGAGGGTGAGGAAAGGTGGGGGAGATGGGGCGAGGCTTGGACAAGGTCCTTCAAAGAAGAGGAGCATGAAAGCTGCCAGCTGCCGCTGCCTGCAAGTCCCATCCCAGCCCTGTCCTCTTTCCTTGGCTCTGGATCATAGCATCTCCAGGAGCCTGGGGGTCTCTGTGCAGGGAATTCCAGCACTGACCTGAGCAGGAATCACTTTGAGGACCACAAAACAGAGAACTTCGACAGCGGTGAGAAAACCTGGTCCTGCCCACAGCATCTCTTCTTGCTTCTGCCAGAGACTTTTCCTGCTTTATGGAGCCTGGGGAGTGGAACCCCAGCCTGGGAATACAGAGGGGATGCTGCTGCCCTCGGTTTGTCCAGGAGCAGCTGCAATCACAGGTCACCAGAGCTCGTTCAGAGCAATCACCAGCCATGGACAGCTGGGAAGATGCTGCTGGAAAAGGTGAATTCAAAGGAAACTTCTCCTCCCACTGCAATCCCTGTCCCTTGGTGCCTCTGCCAGCTTTCATGAGGGCTGGACAATGCCCAGTGATGGGGACAGACAGACGGAAAAACTTCACATGGAAGAGGAAAGGAAGAAGGAGTGGGAGAGCTGAAGGAAATGGATCATTCTAAAGAGACAGAAAGAAAACCACAGGGGACACCAGAGCAAGCCCAGAAGAACCTGCTTAGAGTTGTCTCCAAGCTCAGCAAGACCCAACCTCATTTTTCCTGGGGTATAAAGATCAGTCTTCCAAAAGAAAGCAGGCTTGGAATTTTACTCAGCTGAAGGATTTTGTGTCACCTGGGCACAACAACAACCCTCTGTCATGGGGACATGGACCATATGGAAAACGAGGGTGGAATTCCGCAGGGACGCCCCTCCCAGCCCTGCTGGCAGCACGAGCAGATGGACAAAGTCACCCTTGACCAACCAGTCCCAGGATTCTTGGCCTGCATCATTTTTGGGACAAAATCAGTCTTGCCCAAATTTAGGCAATGTCAGAAGCCCACCTGAGCTACGGACCCAAATTCCTTCAGTGAAAAACACATTTAGGCCATAATCAATCCCATAATTTTATAAAAGGATAATAAGTGAAAAAAAAAATATATATAATATATAATATATAATATATAATATATTATATATTATATATAATATATAAAATGTTATAAATGGATAAATTAGGTGAGACAACTTGCCCTACATTGTGTATTTGTCTTCACCACCCGCGTTAGGACAGCAACAAAGAGCTCAACACGTAGGGAAAAACATCCTCAAAAATTGACCCTTTTTGGGAAAACACAACACACTGGGAGCGTCCGGTTTGGCCGGAGAGCTGCGGCAGATTCCCAAAGGGATGTCCAAGCACCAAGAGGAATCCTGGTCCCACATTTCCCTGCCATGTTCCCTCTCTCACTCCCGGCCTTACCCTCTCCGATCTCCATCTCTTCCTTCTCCTCCGCTTCTGCCGCAGCTGCTTCCTGCTGCCGGAGTTGCTGGGGGAGAAAGGAAGCCACTGGAAATTTGGAACAAAGTTTTCACGGAAAAGCTGCCCAGGGCAGTGGTGGAGTCCCCATCCCTGGAGAGGTTTGAAGCCATGTGGATGTGGCACTTGGGGACATGGTCAGTGGTGGCCTTGGCAGTGCCAGGGAGCGGTTGGACTCGATGATCTCCAAGGGCTTTTCCAGCCTGAACAATTTTGGGATTCTGTAACAGTCGTGGGACGCAGCACAGCCCCAAGGCTTTGGAAGGAGCTGGAATTAGGGGAGACCTTGCAGTAAGGAAACAATGTCCCCTGGATACCCCTCGCTGCTGCTCCTCACCCACCTCCTTCATCGTCTCAATGGAAGCGAAGTACTTGGACCACCAATCCAACATGCTCTCGTCTGGCTCCTCCTCCTCCACTTCCTCCCCGCCACCTCCTCCTCCTCCTCCTCCTCCTCCTTTCTTCTTCTTTTTCTTTTTCTCCTTCTCTTCCTCGGTCTGAAGGGACAAGGGAAGCACAGACGGGGAAGGGGAGGGATCAGGTGAAGGGGAATCGCCTCTGGAAGTACAAAGGTGGGGGGTGACGAGGGAGGACCCCCCAGGCTTGGGGGCCTCACGAACTTTCTCCTTTTTACAGCTGCAGACACTGAGGCACAAAACAGCCAAGGATGACCAAGGTTAGGGAGACAGTGCCAGAATCACGGAATGGTTTGGGTGGGAAGGGACCTTATGGCCCATCCAACTCTAATCCTGACACCTTCCACTATTCCAGGTTGTTGCAAGCCCCATCTAACCTGACCTTGGACACTTTCAGGGATGGGGCAGTCCCAAAACACCTCCACATTTCCATCATCCCATTTATCCACGCATTTCCCAGGCTACATCTCTGGAATCTTCCATGGCAGCCGTCAAACTGTGCCCAGCAAAGCACCCTGGGCCCACCTGATGGAGCGAGGGAACCTTTCCCAGCTGCTGTCTGGCTGTGGTGGGAATCCCCAGCATCCCTCCCACAGGGCACTGCCTGCCTGGCTCCTCCTGGGACAGCTGGGATGAGAAATCCCGGCTCAGAAGAGCTTCCCAAACTGCAGGAACGAGGCCACTGCCACATCCCTTAAGAGGACAGCGCTGCTGTGTCTCTGTCGTGGGACAGAGGGGGGATGTCCCTGCCTGGCTTGGGCTGGGGAGGGTGCCTGGTCCATTGAAAGTGGCACGGAAGGGCTGCAGAGGGAGCAGAGGGTTGGGAGCAGGGATGCAGAGAAGATCCATCGCTTACCACATCCACCTTCACCACTGCATCGGAATTCTGCCGCCCGGGATGGAACGGAACAGGGAGAGGGAGAGCAGGTTAAGGACACACCCTCAGCTGAGTGCAAACCATCAGTCCCAGAATGGCTTGGGTGGGAAGAGACCTTAAATTTAATCTCATTCCACCCCTGCCATGGGCAGGGACACCTTCCACTAGCCCAGGTGGCTCCAAGCTCCGTCCAACCTGGCCTTGGGCACTGCCAGGGATCCAGGGGCAGCCACAGCTTCCCTGGGAATTCCATCCCACACCCTCACCACCCTCCCAGGGAACAATTCCTTCCCAATATCCCACCCAGCCCTGCCCTCTGGCAGTGGAAGCCATTCCCTGTGTCCTGTCCCTCCATGCCTTGTCCCCAGTCCCTCTCCAGCTCTCCTGGAGCCCCTTCAGGCCCTGCAAGGGGCTCTGAGCTCTCCCTGGATCCTTCTCTTCTCCAGGTGAGCACTCCCAGCTCTCCCAGCCTGGCTGCAGAACAGAGGGGCTCCAGCCCTGGGAGCATCTTGGCAGGAATCTGTTTTTGTGGAGGAAGCTCTGGAGCAGCAGGGTGGGAGAAGGAGCTGAAAGTCCCATTCTGGTCAAGTAATTGGGCACAGACACATTCAGTGTGACACAGCCCGACGTCCCTGGGACATGCTGCTGATCCAGTTCAGGGTGGAACCCCTCAGAAATCGGCAATTCCATGAGGAAAGAGGTGATGGCACGCGGATACTCACAGCTTCCAGCTTCACCATCGTGTCCATCTTCTTGATGGGAACCTCGGGTTCCATGTTGACAACGATCTCCCCTGTGGGGCGAGAGCGATGGGCCCTGCTGGTCATGGCCAGGTACCCGTTGAGGTGTTTGGCTGGACAGAGGACAGAGAAGGAGAAAGAACAAGGGAGAGGGACACTGGAGAGGAGAAACCGACAGTTCAGGTAGGATCCTACAGGATTCAGACCAGAAACCAAGCTCAGGCAAGATCCCACAGGATTCACACCAGAAACTGAGAATTCAGGTGAGATCCTACAGGATTCATGCCAGAAACTGAGAATTCAGGAGAGATCCTACAGGATTCATGCCAGAAACTGAGAATTCAGGAGAGATCCTACAGGATTCACACCAGAAACTGAGCTCAGGTGAGATCCCACAGGATTCATGCCAGAAACTGAGAATTCAGGAGAGATCCTACAGGATTCACACCAGAAACTGAGCTCAGGTGAGATCCCACAGGATTCATGCCAGAAACTGAGCTCAGGTGAGATCCTACAGGATTCCCGCCAGAAACTGAGCTCAGGTGAGATCCCACAGGATTCATGCCAGAAACTGAGCTCAGGTGAGATCCTACAGGATTCCCGCCAGAAACTGAGCTCAGGAGAGATCCCACAGGATTCAGGCTGGAGCGCTGTGGGACCACCTTGTTTGGAGCAGTGGAAATAAGCACAGAGCCTTCAGCAGGACCAAAATCCCACACGGAGCAAAGGAAGGTGAAGGATAAGCAGGAAATGTCCAGAGGAGAAGAGGCAGAGAAGATTGTCCTGAAAGCCTCCGCTAGCTTGGACACAACCCTTGGTCAGCTGGATGCAACCAGATGTGTCCTTGGGAATCTAGCCCAGCCTCCGGCCCCAAAGCTGGGAGGAGAGGAGCAATTCTGGTGGCTCCCAAGCCCTCGGGATGGGTGGGAAGTGGGTCTGGGATGGGTTTTGCTGCAGTCGCTGATGCATTGGGGTGGTTTGGGTTGAGAGGGGCCTCGACCTCTGCTCTTTACAGCCACCACGGGGACTGAGCGTGGCCAAATCCAGTCCCAGTCCTGAGGAATACTTGGGGACTCAAGTCCTGAAGCTGCAGAGATGTCAGAGGTGAACCTTTCTTGTCTTACAGGAAATGGGGGAGCAGGCAAGACCCACAGATCAAAAAATCAATGGGAAGTGATGGATTGCACCCTGTGGCTCCTCACCCCTCTGAGGAAACCACAGCAAAGGGCTTGGAGCCACGGTTTGGACTCCAGAAATTCTGGGTTCTGGTTGAGGGCTCAAAGGGAAGAGGAGATTCACCCCTTGGAACTACCAAAGTGCTAAATTTGGGGGGTTTTTTTGAAGTTCTGGTTAAGACTGGACCCAAACCCAGAAGTTCTGTGGGTTAACCAACCATCTCGTGGTCCTCACAGCCCATCCCACCTCCCTCTTCTCCCCATGGATGCTCCAGACCAGGCCCCCATGTCCCAGTCCTGGTACCTGCCATGTTCCAGTGCTGGGCTTTCTTATCGGGCGGGCGGTAGATGAACTTGCGGAGGGAGCTGACGGTGTGGGAGCCCACCAGGGTGTAGCGCCCGAAGGCCCGGCAGTCCACCACCCGGATGTTCAGGGGCGGGTGCAGCAGCTCGTTCTCCGGGAGGTCCTGCGAAGAGGAGGGATGGTTATCAGGGACTGGGAGCGTCTGGTTTGGTGGTTGGGAAGGGAAGTAGGGACCAGAATTGGGATCATGCTGGGGAGACCCGTAGGGATTAAGAATGGGATCATGTTGGGGAGACCCGTAGGGATTAAGAATGGGATCATGTCGGGAAGGCCGGTAGGGATTAGGAATGGGATCATGTCGGGAAGACCCGTAGGGATTAAGAATGGGATCATGTCGGGAAGACCCGTAGGGATTAAGAATGGGATCATGTCGGGAAGGCCTGTAGGGATTAAGAATGGGATCATGTTGGGAAGGCCCGTAGGGATTAAGAATGGGATCATGTTGGGAAGACCCGTAGGGATTAAGAATGGGATCATGTTGGGAAGGCCGGTAGGGATTAGGAATGGGATCATGTCGGGAAGGCCGGTAGGGATTAGGAATGGGATCATGTCGGGAAGACCCGTAGGGATTAAGAATGGGATCATGTCGGGAAGGCCTGTAGGGATTAAGAATGGGATCATGTTGGGAAGGCCCGTAGGGATTAAGAATGGGATCATGTCGGGAAGGCCGGTAGGGATTAAGAATGGGATCATGTTGGGAAGACCCGTAGGGATTAAGAATGGGATCATGTTGGGAAGGCCGGTAGGGATTAAGAATGGGATCATGTTGGGAAGACCCGTAGGGATTAAGAATGGGATCATGCTGGGAAGGCCGGTAGGGATTAAGAATGGGATCATGTTGGGAAGGCCCGTAGGGATTAAGAATGGGATCATGTTGGGAAGACCCGTAGGGATTAAGAATGGGATCATGTTGGGAAGGCGGGTAGGGATTAAGAATGGGATCATGTTGGGAAGACGAGCTGAGACCAGAACTGGGATCATGCTGGAGGAAGAGGTCCAGATCTGCTCCAGCAATATGTGGCTTGGGAGCCCTCAGGTAAAGGAATGGTGTCCATATGCTCCACTCCTTTGGGAAAACTGGAGTAAAGGGCTCAGAGCCATGGTGGGCTCCAGAAATTCTGGGTTCCAGGTGAGGGATCAGAGGGAAGGAGCCACACTCACCACCTCGAACCACTTGACCAAAGTGCTGAAGTTGGGGTTTTTCTTGTAGTTCTGGATCAGGGCAGACTGGACGCCCTTTCCGGCGCACTCGATGTCCACACGGGGCCGGTCCACTTGAGCCAGGTTCACTCTCTTCAGGTCCCTGAGCCCCCAGAACAGGATCTAGGGCAGGAGGAGGAGGAGAGAGCATGTGAATGTGAGCGGGACGATCTCACATTGGAGAGCTGGTTCTCCATGGAGAGGGATCCCACTGACGATGTCATCTCTGGGCAGTGGGATTCCTGAGGTATCTCCTCCTGACACCCCAAATCTTCCATCCCACTCCTGGTTTGCAGCCCAAGGTCTCCCAGCTGCTGCTCTCGACACTCCTTTTCCTGCCTTTCTCCCTTCCTGGCCTTTTCCCACCCTGGGACTCCTCAGAGCAGCTCTGTCCATCTGTGGTGGCTCTGGATCCAGCACTGCCATGGCTTTGTCCCAATGGAATCAGTGTCACTGGGGAAACTTCCCTGTCCCTGCCTGGGGTAACAGACTGCCACCATCCAAAATTCCCCAAAATGGAGATTTCCCCACCTCCTCATTCCCCATGGCTGTATTAAAATTGTGAGGAACACAACTCATTTATGGCGATGCAAATGTGTGGAAAACCAGGAGCTGAGATCCCTTTGGAGACCTGGTCAGTGGCATCTCACCGGAGCAGAAGCACCTTCACCCGGGGCTGAGATGTGCCCTGAACATCCCTGTGGGCATTGCCTGGGTCATGGGTGTCCACCAGGACCTCCAAGGGACAGGGGCCCTCGTGGGACACGTCACAGAACCACGGAATCATTTGGAGAAGCCCTCGCAGACCATCGAGTCCAACCTGTGCCCGGTCCCCACCTTGTCCCCAGCCCAGAGCACTGAGTGCCACCTCCAGCCCTTCCTGGGACACCTCCAGGGATGGGCACTCCAAACCTCCCTGGGCAGCCCCTGACAAGGCCTGAGCTCCCTTTCCATGGGGAAATTCCTGCTGCTGTCCACCCTGAGCCTGCCCTGGCCCAGCCTGAGGCCGTTCCCTCTCCTCCTGGCCCTGTTCCCTGCCAGCAGAGCCCGACCCCCCCGGCTGCCCCCTCCTGTCAGGGACTTGTGCAGAGCCACAAGGTCCCCCCGGAGCCTCCTTTGCTCCAGCCTGAGCCCCTTTCCCAGCTCCCTCAGCCGCTCCTGCTGCTCCAGCCCCTTCCCAGCTCCGTTCCCTGCCCTGGACACGCTCCAGCCCCTCAGGGTCTCTCCTGTCAGGAGGGGCCCAGAGCTGCCCCCAGCACTGGAGGTGCCCCAGCAGTGCCAGCACAGGGGACGGGCACTGCCCTGGGTCGTGCCCACACTATTTTGGATACAAAATCCCAATTTAGATAACCATGGATACATGAGAGGCATTCCATCCTCTTTGCCCGAGTTTGGTGGGATGCAGAACACCTGAGCTATAGGATTTTTTTGGGAAGAGATGATCCAGCTCCATGTCCATCTCTAATGTTCCCTGAGCTGCATCTCAGCCCAGGTGCTGCTGTCTCACTGTCCTGCCCAGTTTTGACAGCACAAAGTGATCCAGTTCCCTGCTTTTTTAGGGATGCTGCAGCCTGGCTCCCAGTCTGGCCACCACAGACAGATCCTTGACTCCCAGCTCCCTCCTGCCCTTCCAGCACCCTTGGAGATGCTCTCCTGCCCCAGGAAATGCTCCACATGGACACCGGGTGCTCCGAGGCTGTTACCTCCACTCTGTATCTGCTCAGCACTGGCCGAATTCCCAGAGGCACTGGCAGGATGGGGCCCCGATCCATGTCCGTGGGGCCATCGATTGGGGGCAGGTCTGACTTGCCCGCGGGGCCGATCTGGAACAGATGGATCATGGATTAGGATCTGCTCTTTTGAGCTGCTGGAAAGCAGTTTTTTGGTCCATCTCCCAGAATTGTGGAATCACAGATTGGTTTGCTTTGGAAGGGACCTCAAAGATCAACTCATTCCAACCCCTGCCATGGACAGGGACAAATTCCAGAGGGAACTGGGTGGTGTCTCAGCTGGAACTGGTCCCAGTTGTTGGGTCTGCATTGTCTGGGAGCACCGAGAGCCCAGAGCAGTTGCTTTGGGAAAAGTGAAATGCAAGAGCAGAAGGTGCTGGGAATTGCTGTCCTTCCACACAGGACAGTCCCAGGAGCAATCCAGCAATCTCAGCCCACCAATGTATCCCACTCCCAGGGCTGTTCCACCCTGGAATTGCATCTGCTGGGCTGGGTGTGAGGAAATGGAGATGTGGTCCCAGAACTCAGCCCAGGAGCAGCTTTAAGGTCCCATATCCAGCCCAGGGCTCAGGAAAGATCAAATCTCCCGTGTGAGCCGTTCCCCGAGTCCAAGGAAAGTGGTGGGGAAAAGGGCTTGGATGAGCACCTGCCCTGGCAGAAAAAGGAGGTTGGGAAAGCATTTCAGTGGATGGAGCATGAGGCACAAAAGTGGAAGAATTTTACTCTGGTATTGCCCCAGACTGACATGAATCATGGAATGGTTGGGGCTGGAAGGGACTTGAAATACCATTGAATTCCAACCCCCTGCCATGGGCAGGGAAACCTTCCAGTATCCTGGGTTGGTCCAAGCCCTGTCCAGCCTGTCCTTGGACACTTCCAGGTGCCTTTGATGAACAAGTGGTTGATCCATCCAAGAGAAACTACAAGGGTTCAGCAGAACAATGAAGCAGTGAAGGGGCAGTTATTCCCAGTTATTCCCAGTTATCTGATTTTCCATAAATTAATCCCCTCTCCCTTCCAAGCCTGCATCCAGCCTTCCCATCCCTTTGTCCAGCTGGCACCTGGAGCAGCTCAAAGGCGGCCAGCAGGTCCCCGGCCGTGGCATTGCCGCGGTAGATCTGGTAATACTCCAGCTGTGGCGGGAAGCGTGGGGGGCAGTACTGCTCGTCTGACATCTTCACCACCGGCTTGGCGAACGTCCGGCCCATGAAGTCAGCTTTTCCCTGTGGAAAGAGCACGTGGAGTTGGGAATCCAACATGGGAATTCCAAGATTAGACCCATGGTTCTCCCCAAGAGCACTTGGAGTTGGGATCCAACAGGGGAATTCCAAGACTAGACCCATGGTTCTCCCCAAGAGCACTTGGAGTTGGGATCCAACAGGGGAATTCCAAGATTAGACCCATGGTTCTCCCCAAGAGCACTTGGAGTTGGGATCCAACAGGGGAATTCCAAGATTAGACCCATGGTTCTCCCCAAGGGCAGTTGGAGTTAGGATCCAACAGGGGAATTCCAAGATTAGACCCATGGTTCTCCCCAAGGGCAGTTGGAGTTGGGATCCAACAGGGGAATTCCAAGATTAGACCCATGGTTCTCCCCAAGGGCAGTTGGAGTTGGGATCCAACAGGGGAATTCCAAGATTAGACCCATGGTTCTCCCCAAGGGCAGTTGGAGTTGGGATCCAACAGGGGAATTCCAAGATTAGACCCATGGTTCTCCCCAAGGGCAGTTGGAGTTGGGATCCAACAGGGGAATTCCAAGATTAGACTCATGGTTCTCCCCAAGAGCACTTGGAGTTGGGGATCCAACACAAGAATTCAAAATTAGCCCTGTGGTCCTCCCCATCGTGGTTGGAACAGGAACGGGATCAGCGCTCTGGGCTTGGGATGCCAAAGCTCAGGGAAAACTTTCAGTCCTGGCTCCTTGAAGGAGGTTTGGGACAGCCAAGGGTTGGGACAGCAAGGAGGCCAGGGATGAGCAGTTTTCCCAAAGGGAAAATCTCCTTGGCTACAGCCTCTTGCTTCCCTCTCCAAAAACAAGATACATCAAGTTACGTCTGAGATTTATGAGCAGCAGAGGCTCCGTGGGTGATGTGGAGGGATCATTTTCCAGGAGTCAGGAAAAAAGGCTCCCCACATCCTCTGCCTCCAACTCTGGAGAGATCCCGGCATCCAAACCACACACAATTCCATGGGCTTTTCTCACCACAGTGTCCTGGTCGTAGATCTCAATGACGATGATGGGGGGGTCATCCCGCATCTCGTGAGCTTCCCCGTACAGCTCCACATTGTCGAACACCAGGAGCTGGTCCCAGGTTGGGCAAAGGGTCTCGTTGAGAACCTGGAAAGATGGGAGACATTGCTACTGCTCCAGGGATGGACCAAAGTCCTGGGAAAGGGTGGCAGGTGGGGCTGCTGCGCATTTTTTGGATCAGAGAGGCATCGGGAATCTCCCAGGGATTCTTCTGAGGGAAACAATCGAACAGGAGATGAGCAGAGATGGATTATTCCCAGTGTCCTCCAGGCTTCCTAAAGCTTGGCAACCCTCGGACTGGGAAGGAAGCCCAAAAACCACTTTAACATGACCCAGTTCTGCCTCAACAGGCAGGCATTCACAAGGAATCACGGGCAATCATGGGGAATCATGGGCAATTGCAGCCACCAGCGTGTGGGGCATATTTCGGAATGGGCTCCTGGAGACAGTAAATCCCCAGCTCTCATTGCAGGACCCCAGGATCATCCTAATCCTTATGGGATCCTAATCCTCGTGGGATGTGTGCCACGGGAGCAGGATGGAACCTGCAGCATCACCAGCCATCCCCGCATCCCTGCATCCCAGGAATGTTCACCTCGGTGCACTGGCTCTGGGAGATGAAGAAGACCCGCGCGAAGGGATCCGAGAGGCCGCTGCTGTCGGCTGCGAACAAACTCCTGGCTTGGTACATGTGGGCTCGCAGCTGGAAAACCTGTTTCTCTGGAAGAGAGAGGGGATGGGATGGCTTGGGACAATCTCCCAGAACCCATCCAAGGGAGGTCTCAGGGGCCTGTTTTTCCTCATGGGGGAAGGATCTCAGCTCAAAGCGCGAATCCCAAATGGATACGGATTTCTTTGGCATCCTGCTCGTTGTGCGCACAACATCAGCCGTGAACAGGAGCAGGATGAGGGGACACAATTCCCACCCCCCCACCTCTCCTGGGACAATTGGAGTAATTTCCCCCTTAGCTCCTGGAAGCCGTTGGACCAGGAGGTGTCCAGCCAGACTCCCTCCCACCTTCTCCATGTCCCATCCTGTGGGAATTCCTTACTGGTGTACAGGAGGCTGATGGGTGGGAAGGAAGGCAGGTTTTGT
This sequence comes from Corvus hawaiiensis, assembly GCF_020740725.1. Classification (NCBI taxonomy): domain Eukaryota; kingdom Metazoa; phylum Chordata; class Aves; order Passeriformes; family Corvidae; genus Corvus; species Corvus hawaiiensis. The sequence continues at coordinate 1,168,340 of NC_063215.1, forward strand.
CCTCGGGGGGTTTTCTTCTCCTCGAATCCACAGGGGAGGCCGCTCAGGAAGTCCTTGCGCTGCTTGTTGAGGCCCAGCCACAGGTAGATCTCCATCTTGGCCTGGACTGTCCAGCCAGCAGGTCCGAACCCCCTCTTCCCGGGGAGCTGAGCACAAGGGAGGGAAGATTTCACATGGATATCGGGAATATGGACACACCACCTCTTGGAGCGCCCAACCCCTTTGGGCCATTGTGCTGCTGTTCCTTAAACCCAAGGATCCTTCGGGATCATGACACTACTCTGGCTCGTGCATTGTCCTCTTCCCATCATGATTTCCTTTCCCTAAGCCAGGAATTCTCTGGATTTCCAGCTGGATAAAACACGTCCCCTCTTTCCAAACATTTCCCACTTATCGGGCTGGGTAAGGTCAGTGCTTCACCCTCCCTAGGAGCAGATTTCCACCTCTACCAGCAGAGTATGGATCACTTTTTTCCAATATTCAACCCCCAGGAAAAACGGATACACAACTCTCATCCTCATCTCCCAAATTCCCTCCTCCACTTCCCTCCTCTTGGCCGCAGCTCCCCCAGGACAGACGGAGCCTCACCTTGAGGAAAACCGTCTTCACCTTGGCGCAGTCCTTGCCCATCTCCTCGTCCACAATGGAGTACAGGATGTCCTTGGAAGGGATGCGGGCGTAGGCGATGCGCTTGTTGTTGCTCATCATCCAGATGAAAACGTCGGGAATCGTGTGCTGGGGCTGGGAATGCCACAGGAGAGCCCCGTCAGTGTCCCAGCTCCGACCACTGAGGCACTGGCGGGGCTGGAGACTGTCTGGAGGCAAATCCAACAGATTCCATGGAAGATGGATGTGCCTGATGCCACACTGTGGGCACTGGAATAGTTTTGAGATTCCCACTCCAAAATAGCTGCTCAGAGCAGGAAAAACCTGGGATTTAGGTTGGTTAAAGTTTTAAAAAATATAAATTTGGGCTAAGAAGACAGAAGATTTTCCTTTTCTCCTTCAGTGGCCTTGGGGGAGGGGATGGCAGGGGCCATTCCTTCATCCCTTTCCAGGGAAGAGGTTCCCAGTCTGGACAGGGCCCATCACACCTCAAATCTGAGTTGGGTCAGGGCCAAGGAAGGCCTGGCTTTAACCAAGGATGGAGCTGGGAGCCCTCCATGGGAAACGGGAGCAGGAGGTGGAACAGCTGCAGCTCCAGGGAGGACCAAGAACCCCCTCCGAGCCAGTCTTGAAGTGTAAAAGTGTCGTAAAATCATTCCAGAGCCTAAAGGGGCTCCAGGAGAGCTGGAGAGGGACTTGGGACAAGGGATGGAGGGACAGGACACAGGGAATGGCTTCCCAGTGCCAGAGGGCAGGGATGGATGGGATATTGGGAAGGAATTCAGCCCCTTGAGGGTGGTGAGGGGCTGGGCTGGAATTCCCAGAGCAGCTGTGGCTGCCCCTGGATGCCTGGCAGTGTCCTTGGACAGGTCGGACAGGGCTTGGAGCAGCCTGGGATGGTGGAAGGTGCTGGGGTTAGAACTGGATGGGATTTCAGATCCCTTCCCACCCAAACCAGCCTGGGATTTGATGTGTCACCTCCCAGATCCTGATCCCACAGGATCCCTCCATGGCTGGGACTGGCAGAAACATCTCCAGCTCTGCTGCAGGAGGACCCAGCTCTGTCCCTTCCCCAGGAAACTCTTAAGGTTCTTCTTCATCAGCTCATTCCCACCCAGGAGTGCACAGGGATCATGGGGCAGCTCATGGACTTGGAATGGCTCCTTGCAGAGGGACCTCTCCTGCCCTCGGAGGTCTCCATCCATCCATCCATCCATCCATCCCTCCCTGGTTTCTGTCTCCATGTGCTGACCCAGCCAGAGCCACCTCTGCCCATGAGGGACCCACCTCATCCGCCAGGAACCGCAGCTTCTGCAGGAAGTTCTGCACCAGCTTCAGCTTGTCCTTCATGGTGTTCCTCTTGACCTGGGAGCGCAGGGCCGTGGCCTGCTGGGCCATGTTCTCCTGCAGGGACAGCCGGCTCATCAGGACACAGCTCGGACGAGGCAAAGGTGCCTCAATCCCACTATGTCAGGATGGACACCTTCGGACATCCTTCTGTTGACCTTGGCATGGGAGGGCGCCTGAGAGGGCAGAGACAGAGCCCAGGAGAAGATGACACCACAACGGTGTCACCTGAGCTTGGAGAGTTTTGGGGTAGATTAAGGAAGGGGCCTCTCCTGCTGTCACCCGGCACCTGAGCCTTGGAGCTTCCACGTGAATGTGGAGAATTTAACAATTCCTGGCTCTCCACGGTGCAGCTGGCCACTGAAGTTGGTGTCCTTGGCTGTGCCAGGTGGAGAAGCCACCAGCTCCTTGTCCATCTCTCCTGCACATCCTTGGCAAGGAGCAGGGCCACCACCCCCAAACCTCTGTCCCTGGAGCAGCTCTGTCCCGCACAGTTCCCAAAATCACCCCCAAACCTCTGTCCCTGGCACGGCTCTGCTCGTCAGGGTTCCCAAAATCACCCCCAAACCTCTGTCCCTGGAGCAGCTCTGCTCCTCAGGGTTCCCAAAATCATCCCCAAACCTCTGTCCCTGGAGCAGCTCTGCTCCTCAGGGTTCCCAAAATCATCCCCAAATCTCTGTCCCTGGAGCAGCTCTGCTCCTCAGGGTTCCCAAAATCATCCCCAAACCTCTGTCCGTGGCACGGCTCTGCTCCTCAGGGTTCCCAAAATCACCCCCAAACCTCTGTCCCTGGGGCAGCTCTGCTCCTCAGGGTTCCCAAAATCATCCCCAAATCTCTGTCCCTGGAGCAGCTCTGCTCCTCAGGGTTCCCAAAATCATCCCCAAATCTCTGTCCCTGGAGCAGCTCTGCTCCTCAGGGTTCCCAAAATCATCCCCAAACCTCTGTCCCTGGGGCAGCTCTGTCCTGCACAGTTCCCAAAATCATCCCCAAATCTCTGTCCCTGGGGCAGCTCTGCTCCTCAGGGTTCCCAAAATCATCCCCAAACCTCTGTCCCTGGGGCAGCTCTGTCCTGCACAGTTCCCAAAATCATCCCCAAATCTCTGTCCCTGGGGCAGCTCTGCTCCTCAGGGTTCCCAAAATCATCCCCAAACCTCTGTCCCTGGGGCAGCTCTGCTCCTCAGGGTTCCCAAAATCACCCCCAAACCTCTGTCCCTGGCACAGCTCTGCTCCTCAGGGTTCCCCAAATTCCCCCTTCCAGCTCCTCTGTGCTCCCAAATTTCTTTCCAGAGTCTGGTGGAGGGGAGGCAGCGGAGGCCCAAGTGACACCTGGGACGTGGGTGAGACCCGAGGGGTCTTTGGGCTCCTCTGCTCAGAATTAAACCCCAAACCCTCGACCCACAGGGACTGGAAACCAGCGTGTCCATGGACCAAATTCCAGCCCTGCTCAGGAATCCTCCTCCACTACTTCCAAAGCTTTCCTGAACAACCCGTCCCCACCCTCACAGGGAATGATTCCTTCCCAATATCCCATCCGTCCCTGCCCTCTGGCACTGGGAAGCCATTCCCTGTGTCCTGTCCCTCCTGGCCTCATCCAAAGTCCCGCTCCAGCTCTCCTGGAGCCCCTTTAGGGACCAGATCCCACTCACCAGCTCCCGCATGCAGGATTTGAGCCTCTCCCGGTCCAGCCTCGTGCGGGACGAGTGATGCTGGTCCTTGTCAGCCAAGGTCAGGAAGCGCCTGCGGGAAAAGGCCAGCAGGGTGATTCCCACGGGAGCCCTTCCCAGGGAGGTCTCTGCCAGCCTGGCCACGTCCCTGGAGGGAAAAGCTCCCATTCCCTCCAGTCTCCAACAGAACTGTAGCCAAGGGGGTGGTTCACACCCCGGACTCAGGGTCAGGAAGGGACAGTAGGTGCCACCAGGTGCCACCAGGTGCCAGCAGCCCGTGGAGGCCGCAGTTTGAGGTCTTCAGCCTTGCTTTGGAGTGCAGACGGCAGCACCGTGCTCCAGCCCGAGGCAAAAGATCCGGCACCGCGCCAACGTCATGGAACGTTGTGCCGTCATCCCGAGGACAAGGCAAGGTGAGGTGACACTCCCAGAGGTGATATTCCCAGCCTCATCCACTGGGAGTAGAGACCCGCACGGTGCCACCCTTCCCACGTGTCACTCACAGGCAGCCACTGCTCAGCTCCTCCAGGACCCCTCGGAGCCGGCGCTCCGGGTGCGGCTTCTCCGTCTTGATCATCTCCTGCACATCATTGAGCCCCTCCTCCTGCAGCACCAATGGGGACAGCATGAGGGGTGGGGGGCTGGGGGACCCCCTGATCCAACCCCACACCGAGGGAAACCCCGGCTGCTTCCCTGGAACACGTCTGGGGACCCAGCTCTGGGGACTGGGAATGGCTCCGGTGCCCTCCAGGAATGAGCTGGCCGAGATCCAAACCCTCTTGGAGGGACCTGCCAGGGGGACCCTTCCTGGATCCTGCTATGACCCTGCCAATGTAGAGCTCTCCTGAAGGGTCCCTGGGAATGAGCTGAGACGGTTAATCATAAAATCATGGAATGGGTTGGGTAGGAATCATTGAATTCCAACTCCACCACCATGGGCAGGGACATCTCCCACTATCCCAGGTTGCTCCAAACCCTGTCCCTTGGAACCTTCCAGGGATCCAGGGGCAGCCACAGCTTCTCTGGGAACCCTGTGCCAGGACCTGCCCACCCTCACAGGGAACAATTCCTTCCCAATATCCTGCCTAAATCTCCTTTTCCAGTTTGTACCCATTCCCTGTGTCCTGTCCCTCCAGGCCTTGTCCCCAGTCCCTCTCCAGCTCTCCTGGAGCCCCTTTAGGCCCTGCAGGGGGCTCTGAGCTCTCCCTGGAGCTTTCCCTTCCCTGGCTCTGCCACAGGAGTGCTTCACCCCTCCAGCCCAGCCTCCCTGCCCCTGTTCCCATTTGTGGGAACACCTGGATCTAACCCACAGAATTCTCAAGGAGCTGCTGGAATCTGGCGATTCCTCACTGGGAATTTCCCCCTTTTTGGGCACTGCCTGTCCCTGCTTTGCGCCAAGGTGCAGAGACACCCAGGGAGCCTGGATGTGGCTGTGCCTTGTGCCAGCCCCGTGTCCCAGCTGTGTCCCTCCATCCCTCCCTGTCCATCCCTGACCAGCTTGTCCGCGATCTTGTCCATGATGTTGGCGTTGTAGAGCCGGCGCCGCTGGTCCTGCCACCAGCTCCGGATGTAGATGCAGGGCTTCTTCTCCAGGTAGGGCAGGTGGAAATAATTCCTGCAGGAGGAGGCAGGAGAGACGCTCCGTGTGGGGGTGACAATCCCGGCCTGGAGCAGCCCCCATCCCACCCCGCTCCCGGGAGGCACTGCCGTGGTGGGAAGGCTACTAAAGGAGCTCAGGAGTGGGAGGGAGGTGGCTTCGGATGCATCCTGGAGAACAGAGGCTCCGTTTCTTCCGAGGCCATTCCCAATGCCAGGCCCAGGATGGATGGGTGCAGTGCCCAGGGGCTGCCCCATCCCTGGAAGTGCCCAAGGCCAGGTTGGATGGGGCTCGGAGCCACCTGGGACACTGGAATGTGTTGGGGTTGGAATGGGATGAGCGTTAAGGTCCCTTCCCACCCAAACCGTTCTGGGATTCTGAAACCTTCTGGTTGCTCCAACCCCTGCCCAACCTGTCCTTGGAATAGTGATGGCACAGCTAAAGGAAGGGTGATCCATACTTTTGGAGCACTGGCCATGAGCCGGGATCCACCCCCTGGAAAGCCACTGTGGATCCTGCTGCACCTGGAATCACCAGGAGTTAAATCCCGCTCCAGCTCTTCCCGGGTATTCCCGCCAGGAGATGTCAGCAGAGCCCCGTGGTGGAGCAGGAGGCTCCCAGAGGCGGGCGATTTTTGGGAAAACAGGGTGGGCACGGCCCCAAAACATCGGAGCTTCTCATCTCCCCTTGGGATTCAGATGGACAAGGAGCCGAGGAGCAGAGGCGGGAATTCCAGGGGGACTTTATCTGTGCTGGATATTCAAGGGAAAAGGGAGGGAATTCCAGGGAGACACTTCACTGGATACTCCTTTCCCAATTGATTGAATCAGGCAGTTAATTCAATTAACACCAATCTACTGCTAAAACTTGATTAAAATCCACTTTAAGCGAATCTTATCATCGTAAATCCAATTATCTTCCTTATCCCAGTCCTTTGTATCCACATCCAGACATTCCCAGGCACATCTCACCAGGGAGAGGATTTGAGTCTTTTACGCCAATCTCCTGCCTGATGCATTGGCAGATTTTTCCAGCAGTTTTTCCATCTGGGATCTCGGCACTGCCAAGGCCACCACTGACCCACGTCCCCAGGTGCCACACAAGGTGGACACACTGACCCAGTGCCCAGGTGGACACACTGACCTGTCTGTGACTGGGAGGACACACTGATCCAATGCCCAAGTGGACACACTGAGCACACAAATCCAGGTGGACCCACTGACCCAGTGCCCAGGTGGACACACTGACCTGTCCGTGCCCAAGTGGACACACTGACCCAGTGCCCAAGTGGACACACTGACCTGTCTGTGTCCAGGTGGACACACTGACCTGTCCGTGACCAGGGGCTTCATGGGCTGGGATGAAGAAACGGAGACCAGCTCTCCATCCTCACCACCTTCATCCTCACTGGAATTCTGGAGCAGCTCCGACTCCTCCTCGTCCCCATCCCCTCCCTCTTTCTTCCTCCGCAGGAGGGGTTTGCTGGAGCCATCCACCTGGTTGCCATAGTTACCTCAAGGAAAAAAAAATGGAATCGATTCACAGGGTTGTAACTCCCAGCTCTGGGACTGAATTCAGGCTGGCAGAAGTTTTCTCTGCTGGAATCACAGAGAACGTTTGACTTCCTGGAGCCACGTCCAGGAGCCAGAAATTAGGGAGAGGTGTCTATACCCTGCTCCTGTCCCCTCTCAATCCCCTGGGAATACATTCCCTCCTGGAGCTGGCCTCTCCAGAGCACAAAGCCAGGATGGGAGAGGGATCAGCTCCACTGGCCACACCCCAGCAGGCACAAAATAGGGGGTGTGGGATCCCACATCCCTCACGCCCACGGAGGGGCCATTCCCTGCTCCCCAAACCTGCTCTAGCAGGGGTTGGAATGGAAAATCGGGAATAAACCCCGCTCCCAGCTTTGGATTCTGATTTTCAAAACCGTCACACTCCCCAAAGAACAACCAACCTATGGTGACCTCGAAGTTGATGGGTTTGTCCCCAATCTTCCTGTCGATCATGGTGGCCTCCAGGAAGGCTCCGAAGAGGAAGAATTCCTCCATCTTCCCACTGCAGTTCTGCAGGAGAAAGAGATCCCAGGGCTGAGGGTCAGGGCCAGAGGGAGAGACACATCCATCCCTCGGGATGCCACTGCCAAAGGGACCAGGAGGGTCTTGTCTCCCATCTCTTGGCTCGTTGCAGAGAGTGGTTAATTAAAGATTTCGTTTTACTATCTTTTAATTAAAGATAACCTTGAACTGTGTTGGGAGCCGTCACCCCGTGCCCGGGATGGACTCTCAGAGAAATTCAGGAATACGAGCCTGAGTTCGCTCCCAAACGGAACTGATCAAACCACACAAATCCAGGTGCCTGGATGCTCCCACAGAATTGGAAGGGTTTTATTTCCCGGTGGTTTCATTCCCCCTGGCTGGGGGAATTGGCTTCTGATTGAAACCCATCAGGATAAGAGTGGGACAACTGGAATTAGGGGATGAGTCACTGTCTGTGTGTATTTTCCACACGGAGAAACATCCCTAAGTTTCGGAGACGATAGAAATCACAGAACAGTTTGGGTGAGAAGGGACCTTAAAGATCGTCTGGTTCCATGGGCAGAGTCACCTTCCTCTATCCCAGGTTGCTCCATGCCCTGTCCAACCTGGCCTTGGACACTTCCAGGGATGGACCAGCCACAGCTTCTCTGGGAAAGCTGTGCCAGAGCCAAAGTATCTCACTCAGATATTCCCAGCACTCCCGAGGGAAGTGAGCACTGGAACGATGCTAAAACCTGAAATCCTGCAAGATTTACTTCTATTGCTCTGTGAGATCCAGAACAGCCGGGGCAACACTTGAAATCCTCGATTTGTGAAGCCGAAGGTAACAATCCAATATTCCTGAGACCCCAAACTGCCTAGATGCTGTGGGGTCACGGGGACTTACGTCAGCCACCGCCGTGGCCTGCTCCACCTGCACCTCGGTGGAGCTGTTGATCTCGGGGTTGGTGGTGTCCAGGATCTCCACGGCCAGGCCCAGCAGGAGCCGGGCGCGGAAGGAGACGCCCTCGCCCAGGCCCTCGTTGAGCTCCTGGTGCTCGTCCATGAGGGTGTAGTTGCGGGTGGAGCCGTACATGTTCACCCAGGCAGGGCCAAAGGTGGGCAGAAAACCTGTGGGGATGGAATGGGCAGGCGGGAAGGGGATGGACGGGCAAAAGGGAATGTCTTGGCACTTGTGGTTGGCATCACTTTCCTGGTCTGTGTGTGGTGGCACAGGCTGGGATATGTTCTTGTGTGTCCATGGAAGTGTGGTTGCAGCCATCCATGGAGACAGTTTTCAGGGAATCCCAGTATCATTTGGGTTGGAAAAGCCCTCCCAGACCATCGAGTCCAACCTGTGCCCAATCCCCACCTTGTCCCCAGCCCAGAGCTCTGAGTGCCACCTCCAGCCCTTCCTTGGACACCTCCAGGGAGGGGCACTCCAAACCTCCCTGGGCAGCCCCTGCCGAGGCCTGAGCACCCTTTCCATGGGGAAATTCCTGCTGCTGTCCACCCTGAGCCTGCCCTGGCCCAGCCTGAGGCCGTTCCCTCTCCTCCTGGCCCTGTTCCCTGCCAGCAGAGCCCGACCCCCCCGGCTGCCCCCTCCTGTCAGGGACTTGTGCAGAGCCACAGGGTCCCCCCGGAGCCTCCTTTTTTTCAGGGAAGTTTTGCAGGGAAGGCAGCGATGGAGACTGGGAGGGCCCCCCGCCCAAAAGGCAGAGATGAGGCTCCCATTGAGCAATTCCCCATTTTGAGAGGTGAAGAAGGAGAACTCCCCATTGGTCCCTTTCCAGTCTCACCTTTGGTTTCCCATCTTTGCCTGTGTGTGTGGGAATGGGGAGCCCGACAAATGCTCATCCACCCATGGAATTCTTGGAAAAGCAAATTATTCTGGGGTATCTTTGCTTTCAGGAATTGGCTGAAGGCTTGTGGCGGATCTCGGGTTTTAGAGTATTGGTCCAACAACCTCTCACATTTCAGGGCATCGAGGTCTCTCCAGATGGGCACCAGGGAATTCCAGGGGTGGGAGGGAGTCTGGGAAACTTTGGGAACTCTGCCAAAGGAATGCCCCCACTTCAACTTTACCTTTGTCCCCTTCGTTGGAGATCTTCCTCAGATCAATGAAATGGGTCCCGATGGCCACGTCGTTGACCTTGTCTGAGTCACGGATCTGGATCTTGATCCGTTTGCACAGCGGGGGGAACATCTCCGTGAAGATGATTTGCTCGTTCCAGAGGGGCTCGTAGCTGCTCTTCTGTATGGATGTCTTTCCCTGGGAAGTGGAAAGACATGGATTTCAGACAAGGGCTGGATGTCCCAAACCATCCCTCACCACCTGAGCTGCTCCCTTCCATCCATTCTGCCCTCTCCTGAGTAAGGAATTCCCTACCTCAACTGGAGAGCGCTCAAACCCATCATGGAGAGGGGAAGCATAGAAAGCAAGGTGACTCCACACCCATCCTGAGGTGCCAGGTGACACCACACCCATCCTGAGGTGCCAGGTGACAACTGAGACCATCTGTAGCTACCTGCTGGCCCTGCTGGTGTCACCTCCCATGGTCACCCTGGCACCTCCCCACTCACCTTCTGCCCCGCGAAGGCCACCTGTACGTAGGGGTCCACCAGGTCCTTGTTCTCCCCAATGAGGGCCTTCTTGACGTTGGCCATGATGCTGGTGTTCATCCGCGGCAGCCCCTCGGCGCGGTAGATCTTGATGTAGAACCGAGCCCACTGCCGCTCCGGGGGGACCCCGTCCGGGAGCAGGAGGTTCCTGGAATGTCAATGGATAGGGTTGGGAACAGCTGCTGGCGTGGGGTGGTCAGGGAAGACTAAAGGTTGGATGAGATGGTCTCAGAGATCTTTTCCAACCTTTGTGATCCCATAAAAGACCAAAGAGGAGCTGCCCCGTTTTCTGAGCACTGACTCCGTCCACTTCCACTCCATTCCATGGAAATGGAGTGAACAGGATGTTGGAAGAGTAATTTTTTCCTTATCAAGAGGGGCTCGGACGATTATTTTGGGGAAGAAATAAACTCCATCCGTTGTTTTTTTTTTGATTTGTGGCTTTATTCCTCTGCAGGAATAGATGAGCCCATGGGAATGCTGGGAACAAAATATTTCTAGAGGAATTCTGGGAATTGCTGGAGTTGCCCATGTCTGCTGGAAGGTGTCCCTGCCCATGGCAGGAGGGTTGGAATAAGGTGATCTTGAAGATCCCTTCCATCCCAAGCCATTCCAGGATTTTAGGAATAAGTAGGAGAACATCACCACTACAGCCTGGAATGAAGCCCAACATACTGGAGGTGGCTCCTCAAACCCCAGCAGGTCAGGAAAGCTGTGCTGGTGGTTTCTGACTGTTAACAGTTGGACTCGATCCCAGAGGTCTTTTCCAACCTAAACCATTCCATGACTCCACGTGGGGAGAGCCTGAGAGGCAGATTTGAGATGGAGATGTTTATTTAGCTGGAAAATGTTGGGGCTGGAATCAAGTCCTAAAATCTCCTGATTTTTGTTCCATGATCTTTGAGATGTTCTGGGCAGTCCAGGAGCCCCGTCCACACACACAGCCTGGTAAACCTCATCCAGAGGTCCAAACCTCATCCAAGGCAGGTGCTTGCTCTGCCTTGGCAGTGGGCGATGAGACCCCATCCCATCCCATCCCATCCCATCCCATCCCATCCCATCCCATCCCATCCCATCCCCCCACCCAGGGCCCATCAGAAGCATCGGGTAAAGAGTGGCTGGGTGACACCAGGCTGGTGTTGTTGTAGAGTTCAACCACCAGTGGATGGTCTGACCTGCCAGGAATGGCTGCTCTGTGCCGGGGATCACCTGGAATTGCACCAGGACCATGCGTTCTCTTGGAAAAGCACCGGATTGCTCCCTCTGGTTTCGTGGCTCATTGTGCGCCACCAGCCCCAGGTTTGGATCCTCTCATCCCATCCGAGGTAAAGAGAGGTGGAAAGCCATTCCCAAGGAAGTCAAGGAGAAGCGGATCCTGGCAGATCCTCACCCTTCAATGTCATCCTCGTCCGTCTCGTTGGCCTTGTGCGGGGTCTTGATGTTGTCCCCTTTGCCCACCACGGCGATGTCACACTTGAGGTAGCCCTTGAGGCCGGCCGTGAGGTCCTCAGGGTCGGACAGGATGGCCCATTTGTGGTAGAACTGGTGCTCTGCGACCCAGGGGACAAAAGACACCTTGGTCACAACTAGACTCGGCCAACAACGACACAGCCTTCCGTGGAGTGGGACCTGCCCTGTGTGTGAGGGATCCCAACAACCCCTGGAAAATTTATTGGGAATATGTGTCCAGTGTTGAAGGCAAAGAAACAATGGGATAAACTGGGGGAGGTGGAGCCTCAAGTCCCCATTCTGGAGGGATTCAAACCCTTATGGATGTGGCACTTGGGGACATGGGACAGGGGTGGCCTTGGCAGTGCTGGGGATGGTTGGACTCGGTGATCAGCCGCTCTAATCAACCTCCCCTCTCTTTTCCAGGTGCCTTCCTGGCTTGGATGAAATGCCAGACATGGAGGGCAGGATCCAGTCCCGGACCTTCCTGTCCGGAACGTTGATGTCCTGCCTGGGAATGTCACCTGGGGCTTCTTCCTTGGCAGGGCGGGGCTGGGCTGGATACCAGCATATCCAGGAGGGATCTCTGACACCCGGGAGAGCTGGAGAAGACCTGGACCCAGGGAGAGCTCAGAGCCCCTTGTGGGGCCTAAAGGGGCTCCAGGAGAGCTGGAGAGGGACTGGGGACAAGGGCCGGAGGGCCAGGACACAGGGAACTGGGAGAGGGCAGGGCTGGATGGGATATTGGGAAGAAATTCTTCCCTGTGATGCTGGAGAGGGGCTGGGATGGAATTCTTGGAGCAGCCGTGGCTGCCCCATCCCTGGCAGTGTCCAAGGCCAGGTTGAGCAGGGCTTGGAGCAACCTGGAATAGCGGGAGGTGTCCCTGCCCATGTCAGGGTGGAATTAAATAATCTTTAAAGTCCCATCACACCCAAGCTATTCTGGAATTCCATGAATTCAGGGGGGGTATATGGAGCCTTCTCCAGAAGTGCTCTTCCCTGACCTACGAGCGAGCCCAGGTGACCGATGTCTTGCACATTTACACTAAATTGGGAAAGCATTTTCCAAGGAAACCTGCGCCTGCCTGGCTCCTTTGCCAGGAATTTTACTCCACAGAGCAGGCGCAGACACCCGGGAATTGTCGTAAACAACATTCACATACCAGGCTGGGTATAAACAGTCCCAACATCCATCTTGAAGGACCCCACCAGTGTCCCGCTCCGCAGGAGGTTTTTGGAGTGGATCACCTGGAAATCGAGAGGGGAAAATCACTCAGGAATTTTCCCAGGACCTGGGAGGCACAAAACGATTTCCAGAGCTCTTCGGTGCCAGATGGAAAAGGAGCTGAGGAGTTTTCCTTGGTCTGGGGAGGATTCTATGGACACCAAGAGGCCTGGTGGGGTTGGCAGCTCCTGATTAGTGGAATTGCCAGGAAGTTTATATTTGGAATGAACAAAAAATGCAAAGAAATTAATCTTTGGAGCAAGATCCCTTTTCCAGCCCCTATGGCAGCAAACATTTGGATATTTCCCTGATGGAGAAGCCTTTAGGATGCTCAGAATTTGAGGAAAACTGGGAGAAATTGTACGACCAGTTTGTGCATGGGGTGGATATGGATGATCCTAATTAACATGTCCTAATTGGGCAGGGAATCTGCAAATCTTGTCCATCACCTTCTGGGTTTTGGGAGGGCTGAAATCTTGGCTTTGCTCTCAGCATTCCCAGTCCTGGATTTCCACAAGAGGTCTGATGCTCCAGGAATTTCCCTGGCAGGCTCAGGAAGGTCTTTCCTCTCCCCAGGAATAAACAAATCCCAAAGTTTGGTTCTATCCAGCTCTGGAATACCAGAGACCACCCATGAAGGGACACAGGGAATGTGGGAGCTGTGTGGAGCCAGGAATGAAGGTTGGAACAGAAAAACGGACTGGAGGTCTGCAGAAGAGAATTCCTGTTGGGAATCTCACATCAAGGACCTTAAATCCATCCCAAAAATGGGTTGTTTGCTTCCAAAGCCCCCCAAAAAGGACAAGGACAAGGCCACCGGGGTCACTTACGGAGAGCTTGATGATCTTGTCGAACATGACATCGGGGGGGACGTGGAAATCGAAGACAAAATACTGGAAGGGAAAGAGGAATCATGAGGGGTGGGATCCATCAGGATCGGGAACGCCCCGGAGAAGCTGCGGATGCCTGGGGGAGCTCCTGCAGCCCACGGCCCAGCAGGGATGCATCCATGTGATTCCGACGCTGAGCGTACGACCACACGGATCACTGACCCCCCAATGAGTGGGGGGAGCCAACGGAAGCGCCGATTTCTTGGAAAACCTGGGACTAACTGGTCACAAAATTCCAGAGGGCAAAGGCTTCGTTTCTCATGTGTGGTTTGAGATTTCACCTTATTCCGACAGGAATTTAACCCAAAAAACCACGGAGAAGAAAGAAATCACCGGATGGAGGGGTGGGAGTAGCAGAGGGGCTGGACCCACCTCGTTGTAGTAGGGACAATTGGTGGATTCCTTCATGGACGTGTATTTCTTCTCCTCCCCCACCTCCACGCACACCACGGGGTCCATGTTGAGCCCCACGAGCTGCCGGGCCTCGATGATGGTGACACTGACCTGGGGAGAGGAATTCCCAAACTTCCACGTCCCGGGAGCAGCTCCAGGCTGCCTTCACCCATCCCCTCCACCTCTGACCAAGGGGAATTTCCAGTGCAATGGGGTCTGCTGCTCCCACTGGGACACAGGCGAGGAGGGGCTGGTGGGGTGTGGGATGCAGGAGATCCCAGGAATCCCGGTTATTCCAGCCCCAGGGTGTGGGCGCTTCGCACAACATGGAAAATCCAATGGATTTAGCCAAGCTGTGGGATCAGAGAGACCCATCCCATTGGCTTCACTTCTGCTGGAAAACACAACGGGATCATGGAGTGATTGGAATTGGGAGGGATCTTAATCATCCCATTCCACCCCTTGCCATGGGCAGGGACACCTTCTTCTATCCCAGGTTGCTCCAAGGAGAAATTCCCTGGGGACAGCCTCAAAGAGAGCTGAATTTGGGCTGAATTTGGGCTCTCTGGGCTTCACATGCTGGACACCAACCCCAGTAAATGACTTAATCCTGCGTTTACGGCTCCACCAGTGAAATTCCAGCTCTTGGGATGTCCTGGTTCCAAGCCCAGTGAGTTGAGCCCCACCAGGAGCTCGGTCCCTGCAAACAGTGTCCCCAAGCCTGGGTTGTGACCCCCTGAGCGGAGCTTGGGGACACAGCAGTGTCACCGACCTGGTAATCCATGGGCCTCCCGGCACTTGGCTCCATCCTGATGTCAGGCTTGGACCTTTGGAAGAGCAGAAGAAACTCTGGGTCAAAGAACGGATGGAATTCATGGAATCATGGAATGGTTTGGGTAGGAAGGGACATTAAAGATCATTCAGTTCCAACCCTGACACCTTCCACTATCCCAGGGTGCTCCAAGCCCCGTCCAACCTGGTCTTGGATACTCCCAGGGATCCAGGGCAGCCACTGCTTCTCTGGGAATTCCATCCCAGTCCCTCCCAGGGAACAATTCCTTCCCAATATCCCATCCATCCCTGCCCTCTGGCAGTGGGAAGCCATTCCCTGTGTCCTGTCCCTCCAGGTCCTTGTCCCAAATTTCTCCCACTACAAGAGCAGGGTCACCCTCAACATTCCTTCAACCCTGGGACCTGGAACACTCCACAGAACTTTGGTGATCACTGCTGCAGGACAGATATTCCAAAAAAACCACCCTGCTGGCTCCATGGGACAATGATTTCCAACATTCCCCAAGTCAGGGATCAGACATTTTTGGGATGTCCGTCCTCACCTCCCACTGGCACAATCCCAGCTGGGATCTCACCTTTTATTGGAGACATTGGTGGTGACAGCGGTGACAGAGGCCAGGGAGATGGTGTCTGGCTCCAGGCCTGCTCCGTATCTCATGGCCTTTCTATCCAGGTCTTCTGTTTCCAGAACTGCCGGATCATCTGCGGGAACGGGACAAAGGAATGGCTCCGGTTTTAATTTCCATCAGTGAATAATTAAAGGCTGAGAGAAAGGAAACCAACCCATCCCCTCGGCCTCGGCCGGGAATGCAAAAACAATGGGAACCAGGTCGGGTCTCGGACAACCTGCTCGGAAAAGGGGTTATCAGAGAGCTGACATGGAATTCCATCCGGGCAGAATTCCTGCGGAGGGTTTTGGGAACCAAGAAAAAAAAAAGGAATAATGATAAACACCCCAAATTCAGGGGGGGAAAGAGCATTGGAGGAAGAGCTGGGGATCTGAGGAGCACAAGAGATGTTGCCAAGACAACCAATTCCCTGGTTTTGAGGAGAAAGGGGTGAAAAAAATGGGAGGAACTGGTCAATTCCAAGAGGAAAAACTACGGCAGGAGCCCAGATCCCACCAGCACATCCCCATGCCTGGGTTTCTGTTGGAAGAAGGTGCTGGAATGCTCCTTTCCTGTGGGAAAGGGAGTCCTCAACCCAGCTGGGAGACTGAGACTGAGCCAGAGTCACACTGCCTCCGGCTCTGGGATCCTCGGCACAGGACGGTCATGGAGCTGCTGGAGCGGCTCCAGAGGAGACCACGGAGCTGCTCCCAGGGCTGGAGCCCCTCTGTGCTGGAGCCAGGCTGGGAGAGCTGGGAATGTTCACCTGGAGAAGGGAAGGCTCCAGGGAGAGCTTGAAGCCCCTTCCCAAGCCTAAAGGGGCTCCAGGAGAGCTGGAGAGGGACTGGGGACAAGGGCGGGAGGGGCAGGACACAGGGAATGGCTTCCCAGTGGGAAAGGGGAGCTTGGGGTGGGATCTTGGGAAGGAATTCCCAGCTGGGAGGGTGGGGAGGGGCTGGACTGGAATTCCCAGAGAAGCTGCAGCTGCCCCTGGATCCCTGGAAGTGTCCCAGGCCAGGTTGGAGGGGGCTTGGAGCCACCTGGGATAGTGGAAGTTGTCCCTGCCCGTGGAACAAGATGAGCTGTAAGGTCCCTTCCCACCCAAACCATTCCATGATTCCTTGATGATGAAGGACTTGAGCAGGTCAAGTCCCACGACCTGCAGGCGATGGACAGACCAGCACCTCCCAGTTTGGATTTTGGTCATCTGGAGAATCTGTTAGCCCTGAGCAGGACCATTCCCACCCATCCCACCCCCTTCCATGGGCAAGGACACCTCCACTATCCCAGGGTGCTCCAAGCCCTTTCCGGCCTGTCCCACCTTGTGAACAGGTCCTGATCTAACCCGCCAGAGGAGCCTGGATGGGATGGAAGCACCCATGGAATGCTGGGAATGCTGGCTTGGCCAACAGGCAGCGGGTGTAGGACACCCATCCCATCCCATCCCATCCCATCCCATCCCATCCCATCCCATCCCATCCCATCCCATCCCATCCCATCTCCAGTGGCCAAGGGTCGGAATAACAATCCCAGCCCAGGGGAGGTGTGGGACAGCTGGAGGTTCCTGGGAAAGGTGGGATCAGGAGCTTCCTGGCCACGCAGCACGGACCACACCACACAGTGACCATTCCCTGACCACGGATAAATCCAACTTCCATGGGACCGAGCGCCCCATTCCTGCCTTTGCATCCTGGATGTTTTCCCATGGTCCTGCTGGAAGCTTTAACCACGAGGGGAACACCCAGGGCCTGGGAAGAGCACCCAGGTATCCGTGCCAGCATCCCAGGCAAAATTCCCTTTTCCTATCCTGAAACCTGGCTGGAAAGCAGTGGAAGTTTTCCCAGCACCGCAATCCAAAGCAAGGCTTTTCCCTGCCTGCAAGCGCACATTCCTGCTTTTCTTCGCAGTGGAAAACTGATCCTGAGGCTCTGAATGGAAACAACAATGAATTTCCACCTGCTGCCCTCTCCTGCCTTTCCAGAGGTATCCAGTTCCAGCCCCACCACGGTGCCAAGCCCAGGGAACAAGCAGCCCTTCCTCTCCTGCTGCTGCTGTCCCAGGAATCCACCATCATTCCACGACCGTACCTTGTTTCCGATGCTCGTCCTTGGACGGACGTGTCTTTCCAAGCTTCATGGCTGAAAAAACTCCTTTTCCAGCTCTGGATGAAGAGAGGGAGAATAAAAATTCCCATTAAGTGCTGTATTTTAGTGTTTTCTAGGACCTGGGAGGTGGGAACAGGAGGAATTTCTTCCAAAGGGAAAAGAGGAAGTATCAGCTGAAAAACAGAGCAGGGAATATTCCAGAGGCAGAGGCAGGATCACAGTGGAATCCACAGCCCTGGAATCTTGGAACCCATTTTTTATCTGGGAATCATAACTTGGGATAACTGAGCAGAGTCCCTGCTGGGGGTCCGTGTTGTGGTCCCACTCCTCATCTCTCCCAACCGGTTCATGGAATTTCTTTCCAAGAGGCCAAAAAATGAAACGACTGAAAATGAAACACCCAAAAATCCAAACATCGAAACACCCAAAATTTCAGACACTCCAACTACTCCCCCACCTGTGAGGGGGGAATGTTTTTAATCGGAAAATTCCCATCACTGGAAGCGTAGGAACCTTGGCAGCTTTTCTGGAGATGTTCTTGGGGCAGCTTGGAAATAACACGGGACCTCAGCTCCAGGCTGGACCTCAGCTCCAGCCAGGATCACACCCCACCTGCAGCCTGGACCTTTCCTCAGCTCCAGCCAGGACCTCACCCTTTTCTTCTACCTCACCTCCAAACTGGGACCTTCCCCCCCTCCTGACTGGACCTCAGATCCAGCCGGGACCTCACCTCCTTCCTGGATCTCACCTCACCTCCAGGATGGACCTTTCCCCACCTCACCTCTAGCCCGGATCTAATCTCCAAGATGAGCCTTGCCTCCAGGTTGGACCTCACCTCCAAACGAGGAACTCAGCTCCAGGCTGGACCTTTCCTACAGCCCAGGTCTAACCTCCAAGATGATCCTCACCTCCAGCCTGGAACTCACCTCCAACTGGGACCTCACCTCCAGCCTGGACCTTTCCTCACCTCCAGCCAGGACCAGATCTCACCTCCAGGCTGGAGCTTTCCTCGTCTTCTGACTGGACTTCACCTCCAAACTGGGACCTCACCTCCAACATGAACCTCACCTCCAGATGGGAACTCACCTCCACCCTGGACCTCACCTCCAGCCTTGATGTCGCCTCCAAGCTGGACCTCACCTCCAAACTGGGATCCACTTCCAGCCAGGACAACATGTCACCTCCAGCCAGGACTTTTCCTCACCTCCAACCCAAATCTAATCTCCAACCAGGACCTCACCTCCAGCCAGGACTTTTCCTCACCTCCAACCCAAATCTAATCTCCAGCCAGGACCTCACCTCCAGCCAGGACTTTTCCTCACCTCCAACCCAAATCTAATCTCCAGCCAGGACCTCACCTCCAGCCAGGACCTCACCTCCAGCTGGCTGCCAGGCCAGGGGATCCAGCGGATCCAGAGCTCCTGGATCCTACGGGATTGGGATGTGCTGCCCACAAGGCAACGCCGTGGAATCTGTGGGGTTTCCCAGTCCCACCTCTGGATGAGGCCAAGGGGTCAAGTTTTATCCTTGGGAATTTTTTCCCAAGACCAAGAAACCCTGGAATTGCAGCCAGCCTGGTGCATCCTGGTTGGAAGCAACCCCCAGAAGTCTGCAGGCTGCAGAGAGAGCCGGAGCAAGCGGGAAGAAAATTAAGGAGAAATGGGAAAATAACATTATCTGAGGAAGAGGAATCCAGTCGGGATAAGATCCAGGAACTATTTAAATCTGGGACTAAAGCAACACTCCGGCCTCTGGGAGCTGCGATTAATTCCCAGGAGGCTCCATGATGGTGCAGTTTTTCCATGGATTGGAGGAGAAAAGGTGAGGATGTACCTGTACCTGTAATCCCACCAGGAAACACCCAGGGGATGGAACCCTTTGGAGCTGTTTTCAAACTCATTTCTTTAATGAGGAAATGCTGGAATCACGGCTCAGGTTCTGGAATTCTGCTCCCAGACCGCTCTCCGCCACAGAGATTCCTTCCAGCCCGGAATACCCAGCAGCCAGAGCCCTCCATAAGACAACACACCTCCAGTTGGATTACATTCCTTTCTTTTCCATGGAATTCTTAGAACCGGAGAGCAAAAAATCCCTCCAGTCCCAGAGCTGCCATTTTACCTGTGGATGCTCAGGGATAAAATCCCTGTTCCAGGAATTTCTGAGGTTCCTTGGGAAGGAAAACCAAAGTGAGGAGCAGCTGGTGATGGACCCTGCAGGGAAAAACCTGGCAGGGTCCTCTCCCATCCTCCCAAATCCACGGACACCGAGGATGCTTTGGATCCCTCGGATGTTCCCGTCAGTAAAACGGTGACGGTGGTTTTGGGCCATTTGGAAAAAACTGGGATTAAGTGCTTGATCCAAGGAATGTGCGCTGAGACCCATCCCAGCATCACCATCCCAACCCAGCCCCTTCCCAAGGGATCCATGCGGGAGCTGGGATCGCCCCTCCGGCCCCTCGTGGAGTGGGGACTCAGGGAAGGAATTGGGATCAGCAGCTCCATGTGTTCCTAAAGGCCCTGGAGCTGGGGAAAAGCCTATGGAACATCCACGGGATGAGGTGGATCAGAGGGAAAAATCCAGAGGGCTCCAGGCCCGTCCATGGAACAGAGCTCCAGGTGCTGGGTCCGTGTCCATCCCAGTTCCTCTGAGCCAATTCCCAGCACTGGGAATGGAGCCCTGGGAAGGGGAAGGGGCAGGGAATAACAGAGTTTCGAGAGTGCTGGGGGAAGGGGAAAAAATGGAAAGAAACAAGGGGGAAGGAAGAGGGGAAAAAAGAAAAAAAGGGGAAAAGAAGGGGAAAAAAAGGATGGAAAAGAAAAAGGGAAAATAAAGAAAAAGTTGGGAAAAGGGGCAAAAAACGAAAAAGGGGAACTAAAGTAAAAAGAGACAAAAGGAAAAAAGAGGGAAAAGAAAAAAGGAAGAAGAAAAAAGGCAAAAACATAAAAAGAAATAGAAAAAAGAAGGAAAAGGAGAAAAAGGGAAAAGACAGGGAAAAAGGGAGAAAAGAAATGGGGGGGGAAAGATGGGAAGGAAAAACAGGGAGGTAAAAATGGGGATGGAAAAATGGGGAGGGAAAATAGAAAAAAAAAAAGGGAAAAAACACAGAAAAAATTAGGAAAAAACCCCAGGAGGAATAAGCAGAGGGGGGGAAAAAGAAAAAAAAGGGAAAAAAAGGTAGAGGGAAGATAAAATGTGGGGAGGAAAAACCTGAGGGAAGAACAGGGGGAAAGTAGGGAAAAAAAAGAAAAGAAAAACAGAAAAATTTGGGAAAGAAACCTCAGGAGGAATCGGGGGGGGGGGGCGGGGGGGGGGGGAAGGAAAAAAAAAGGGAAGAAAAAATAAAGGAAAGAAAAAACATGCGGAAAAATCCTGTCAGGATTAAAACATGCTGAGGATAAAGCAGGGAAAAAACCTCCAAAGGAACAGGAAAAAGCACCAGGAAAAGGAAGGGGAGGAAAAGAGGGAAAAAACCAGGAAAAAAGGAGAAAAAGAGGAATAACAGGAAAAAAGAGACAAAGAAATAAATTCCAAAGCAGTGGATTTTGGCCGATTTTGGCCGATTTTGGCGGCACTTGGCAGGTGCGGAGGAGAAGTGAAGGAACAGGATGAGGATGAGGATGAGGACGGAGCCGTCCCAAATGTTCTGGAGCAGCTTCCGAGTGGCTCATCCCGATCCCCAACCCCTTCCCAATCCCCACCCGTCCCTTTTCCCAGCTGGGTGAGCCCTGCCCAATCCCAAACACCTCCCCCTTCCCATCCCAGCTTCTACCTTCACCCAGCCCTGCAGGAGAAGGTTCTGGAAGAGCTGAGCCGGGAATGGCGGCACCTCTATGGTGGAACGTCCATCCCAGTGCCCGAGGGGACGGAGCAGGGATGGGGGATCCCTCCGAGCCTCCTCCGTGGGCGGAGCGGGAGTTTTGTGGGATCTTCCCGATCCCTCCGCTGCTCCCGCCACGCTCCCGACGGCGCCGGTGGGAAGCGGGGGCTGGCGGAGAGCTGACACCGTCTCCACATGAATATTCCATGAGGATCCGCGGCCCCGCGGAACCTGAGCTGCTGCCACAGCAGCCGGAGCGCTCCTTTGCCAATACCCGGCCTTCTCCCTCTTTCCCAAAGAGCTGATCTCCGGAGAAGCTGCTGCTGCTCCAGCACATCCCACCTGGATTCTGGAAAATTTGGGGTGGAGGAGGGAGCATCCTGATGCTGATCCCACGTCAGCAGAAACTTCCAACAAAGTTTGAATCCGTATTAGACACGGGAGATTCCACCCAGCCTCCAGAAGTGCTCTTCCCGTGGATTTTCTGCGGTCTAATACGGGATTGAGCATGGATCATCTCCAGTTCCACAAATCCTCCTGCTGCTCCTCTTGGCTTTGTCCTTTAGGATTTCACCCATGGGGATCTCCCGAATCCACAGGGATTCTGGAGCCACGGCAGGGAGTCAGGAGCAGCCTCTCCTGGCCAGATTCCAGTTAAAGATCCCGTTACTGGTGAATTATCCATGGATAAAAGGACATTGTAATCACTGCATTTTGCTGGGAGCAGGGAGCAGCATTCCCACGGCTCACTTCCTTGAAGGAATTCCGCCTGTCAGGAATCTTCCTGTTCTTCCAGGGGACAGATCCCGGTTCATCCTACACCCACCACCCTTGGGAAGATCCCAGCCCTCAATCCCTTTGTGCCTCTTCCCAGAGGAAGGACCAGAGCTGGGAGATCTCTTCCCATTTTTCCTGACTCTGCCCTCTCCTTGAGGACATTTTCCTCCTTTCCCACCTCGTCTCCTCTTCCTCACTTTATCCCATTAATTGGGAAGGTCCATCCATGGGATGTGCCATGAATTGATCCTTAAACCACAAAACAAGGAACGGGAGCCAGAAGAGACCTCCTGGATGGGGAAGTGCCTGGGGGTGATTCCAGGAGCATTCCCTGGAGCTGAGTTTAAATTTGAGCCGAGCTGCTCCAGCAGAGCTGGAGGATCCGGCTCTTGGGAGAACAGCCCGGTCTGGTATCCATGAAAACAGCTGGGAATAAGAGGAAGGCAGGAGCTGGAGAAACCTGGCAGCCTAATATGGGCACAGGAGCTGTTGGATCATGGAATCAAGGAATTCCCAAGTGGGAAGGGACCCACTGGGATCATTGATCCAACTCCTGCCCAGGACACCCAAGCAATCCCACCCTGTCCCTGTCCAAGCGCTCCTGGAGCTCTGGCAGCCTTGGGAATGTGACCATTCCCTGGGGAGCTGTTCCAGTGCCCCACCGGCTCTGAGGGAAGAACCTTTTCCTGATATCCAAAGAAAAGCCGGATCTAAGTCCCATCTGCACCCTGACCTCTCCTGTCCTGTCCGTGCCCAGGCTGGGAAACTCCCTTCATCCAGATCGGACGGATCCAGGCTTCCCTCAAAACCTCTCAGTTCCCTTCCGGCGCTGCCAGGCTCCAAAGCTTTTGCTGGATAAATATTCCTTGGTTTTTTGGATAAATATTCCCTGCAGGCTCCAAACCCTCAGGCCACACATCCAAGAGAGCCAAGTTTTTCCAGGGTGGACAGGTCCAGCTTTGGAAAAGGGAGAGCACAGCCACCGGATCAGCTGGAGAAGTGGGAACCAGGAGGAAGAGGAGCAGGGAGAGCAAACCAACCGGATCAGCTGGAAAAGTGGGAACCAGGAGGAAGAGGAGCAGGGAGAGCAAACCTACTTGTGCTCCTTGGTCTTCTCCTTGCCTTTGCTGGAGCCGGTGGCAGAATATCGAGGGAATAAAAGGCAAACAAACTTCAGTGCACCAAGGAATCCGGGAATCATGGAATGCTTTGGGTGGGAAGGGACCTTAAGGATCTCTAATCCCACCCCTACCATGGGCAGGGACACCTTCCACTATCCCAGGTTTTTCCAAGCCTGTCCAAGCTGGCCTTGGATGCTTCCAGGGATCCAGGGGCAGCCACAGCTTCTCTGGGAATTCCAGCCCAACCCCTCCCCACCACCACAGGGAAGAATTCCTTCCCAATATCCCGTCCAAACCTCCTCTCTCTCAGCTTAAAATTTAGGTGGAAAACATCCCTGCATGGCTTAGGATACCCCAGCTCCCAGCACTGGAGCTGGAAGCGATGGACATTCCCTGGATTTGTGTTTGGGGCTGGCAAAGCAGCACCGCTGTGCAGGACACGTGGGATTCCCGGATTCCATTCCCGGATTTGGGAAGCTCCTAGGCAGGGGACAAGGCTTCTCCTTTCTGGAGAGGGGAATGGTTTTCCTTATCCCCCTGCAGAGGTGCATCCATATCCTCCCTCCAGAGGGGCCTGTGCTGCAGGGCGTGGGCTGGATCTGGAATTCCTCATTCCCGCCCCGACTCCGCATCGGAAACATCAATCCCTTCCTTCCCCGTTCCCTTTGGGATCCTGCTCCGCTCTCTGGCTTCTGTTTTCCTTCTCTCTCATATTTCTCTCTCCAAGTCCTGCCTCCCTGTTTTCCTCTCCGGGTCCTGCCTCTCTCTTTCCTTCCGTTTTCCTCCCTGGTCCTTCTTCCCTGTTTTCCTCTCAGATCCTGCTTCTCTCCCTGTTCTCCTCCCTATTTTCCTCCCTGGACCTGCCTCCCTGTTTTCCTGTCAGGTTTCCACTCCAGTCCTGCTTCCCTCTTTTCCTCCCTATTTTATTCCCCAGCACTGCTTCTCTCCCTGTTTTCCTCCCCGGTGCTGCTTCCCTGTTTTCCTCCCGGTTTCCCTCCCTCTCCCTCTCTCTCTCCCATTAACCGCCCTCATTGTCCTGCAGCAATTAGGGAGGAGAAAGCAATTAAGCAGCTCGGGGATGTAATTAAGGAAGCTGGAGTTAATTACAGCAGCTCCTCCGCCGGACTGGGGACAAGGGACAGGGGAACTGATTTCAGAGCCTGAGATTCCAGCTCCTTGTGCTCTGAGCGGCTGGAAAACCATCCAGGAAAAGATTAAATTGTGAAGGGTTGCTGGATGGGTTTTGGGAGAGGGGAATTCCATAAGGGCTCCAGCAAAAAATGGGACACGGGTGGGAAACTGGGAAGAGCAGCACGGGCAGGGATCAGCTTGGAGCCTGCTCTGATCCAAGCATTCCTGCTTTTTCCCTGTCCCGATCCTGCTGTGGAAGCACAGCGGGAAAAATTATTCCCGTGCCAGCTGAGCTCCTCCCGGGAGCACCAAAGCGCAGCTCGGCATTGGAAAAGCTGCCAGGAGAGGAATTAAATCATTCCACGCCTCCCTCCGGAGCTCAGGGATCTGGTCCAGGTCCTGCTGGACACATCGGAGATGGATCGGCCGGGATTCCAGGCAGGATCCCTGTGGGATCACATCCCTCAGATCTCACTGGCTGGGATCCTTCCCTCCCACAGCCCGGCTGGAAAACTCCCTCTCTTCCCAATCCAAACTGCTCTGGGTGGGCAGAGGGCCTGGAATGTCCCCTGGAATCAGGATGGGATCCATCCCTGGGTGGGCAGAGGGTCTGGGATGTCCCCCAGAATCGGGATGGGATCCATCCCTGGGTGGGCAGAGGGCCTGGAATGTCCCCTGGAATCAGGATGGGATCCATCCCTGGGTGGGCAGAGGGTCTGGGATGTCCCCCAGAATCGGGATGGGATCCATCCCTGGGTGGGCAGAGGGCCTGGAATGTCCCCTGGAATCAGGATGGGATCCATCCCTGGGTGGGCAGAGGGTCTGGGATGTCCCCCAGAATCGGGATGGGATCCATCCCTGGGTGGGCAGAGGGTCGGGGGTGTCCCATCCCTGGGATCCATCCTTAGGAGAGGGGCCAGGGAAGTGCGGATCCTGTGTCCTTTCCCTCATCTCGGATGAGGGATGCAGGAACACGGCGCATTCCAGGTGTGTCCCTCCTTTTCCCGTGTTTCCCTCCTCCTGCTCCAAGTGTTTCCCACATCTCCTTCCTCTCCTGATTCCTGCATCCCCTCCATTCCTGGCACTCGGATCAGGGTGTCCGGGTGGGTGGCTGTGCTTCCTGAGGGATCCAGGACCCTTTTCCAAGGGCCTGGTGGAGCAGCCAGTGCCAAATTCCTCTTTGTCTATCCTTTCCTTTTCCCTGGGCTCTTCCAGTCCAACCCTCCCTGCCAAAGGTGACCACGGACAGCCCCAGCCTGGGCTCCAGGGGCCTGGAATGTGCACGGATGGGGAATTCCCATCTTATCTCTCAAACCACTCGGTTTGGAGCCCTTTCCTTGGGAAAATGGCCTCCTGGTCCTGCCCTGCTGCTGTTCCCCAGGGATTCTGCTGCCAAGGGCCAGGGCGTCACCCTGGGAATCAGGGATCAGGGAATCGGGATACCTGAACGGCAACACCAGGTGTTTTTTCTCCTTCCCTTTGGCCTTGGCTCTGCAATCCAAAGGAGCAATTCCATGAGATGTGATCCAGGGATGGACCCTCATCCACCTTCTTGCCCCAAACTCATCCACGTGCACGGAGCAATCCAACAAAGCCAATCCAGGAGTGTCCCGGAGGGAGAGCTCCCTGCAACAGGGCTTCCCAAGGATCCCACGGCATCCAGGGAATTGGGAACAGAGGTAGGACAGCACTGGTGGGGCTGGAATGATGGAGGGATGGAGGGAGGGATGGATGGAGGAATCCATGGATGGATGGATGGAATGGGTGAAGGGATGGATGGAGGGATGGAGGGATCCATGGATGGATGGAGGAAGGGATGGATGGAGGATAGGATGGATGGGGGGATCCATGGATGGATGGATGGATAGAATGGGTGAAGGGATGGAGGGATGGATGGATGGAATGGGTGAAAGGATGGATGGAGGGATCCATGGATGGATCCATGGAGGGATGGATGGATGGATGGATGGATGGATGGATGGATCCATGGATGGATGGAATGGGTGAAGGGATGGATGGAGGGATGGAGGGATGGAGAGGTGGGTGGAATGGGTGAAGGGATGGATGGAGGGATGGACGGATCCATGGATGGATGGAGGGATGGAGGGAGGGAGGGATGGATGGATTCATGGATGGAATGGGTGAAGGGATGGATGGAGGGATCCATGGATGGATGGAATGGGTGAAGGGATGGATGGATGGATGGAGGGATCCATGGATGGATCCATGGAGGGATGGATGGATGGATGGATGGATCCATGGATGGATGTAATGGGTGAAGGGATGGATGGAATGGGTGAAGGGATGGATGGATCCGTGGATGGATGGATGGATATAGATGGATGGATGGATCCACAGATGGATGGATCCATGGATGGATGGATGGAATGGATGAAGGGATGGATGGAGGGATGGATGGATCCATGGATGGAGGAATGGATGGATCCACGGATGGATGAAGGAAGGGATGGATGGAGGAATGGAGGGATCCATGGATGGATGGATGGTTGGATGGGTGGATGGATGGATGGATGGTTGGATGGGTGGATGGATAGCTGGAAATACAGACAAGCAGGACCCTCGGAGCCCCTTCGGAAGTCCCTGACCGGAAGGAGACTTGTCCTTGCTGGGATTAGGAAGGACAGAGGGAACCCCAGGGGTGAGTGATCCCAGAAAAGGCCCTTTCCATGGATCCAAACACCATGCTCCCATCCATGCACACACCATTCCCAAAGGGAAGCAGAGACACCACATCCCGTACCTGGGATCTTCCGGGTCTTCACTGTTGGGAGGAGACGGAACCAGGAGGAGGAATGTGAGGAATTAATGAACATTCCCAACTGGACGCAGCCACCCCCAGCCCATGGGAGCAGGACGGGGGAGGGGCTGATCCTCAAATCCCAGAATTCTTTGGGTGGGAGGGACCTTAAATCCCATCCCATTCCAACCCCGACACCTCCCATGATCCCAGGCTGCTCCAACCTGGCCTCGGACACTGCCAGGGATCCAGGGGCTGCCACAGCTTCTCTGGGAATTCCAGCCCAGCCCCTCCCAGGGAGCAATTCCTTCCCAGTATCCCATCTATTCCTGCCCTCTGGCAGGGGGAAGCCATTCCCTGTGTCCTGACACTGTAATTCCCGGTATCCCTGTATTATGTGGGATGTGGTGGAGAGGGAGCACAGGATGAGCTTGGCCTGTATCCCAAATCCTGGATTTATACCAGGACCGGCACCTACTTGTAAGATGTGGGTGCCTGGGGTGGGAGCAACCCCCCAAAACTGGGATTCCCCCAAAATCCAGGATCCCTCCAAAATGCAGGATCCCTCCCAGCAGGACATTTTGGTACCTTGCCACTGCCTTGTATCCATCGTTAAACTTAATCCTGGAAGAGGCACCGGAGAGAAAGAGAAAAAAAATCCAATCAAATCCCAATGTCAGAATTCCTGAGGGAGCAGGGACACCCCTTCCCAGGAGGATGGGGCCGTGTCCAAGCTCCGGGTGCTCCAGGGAGGGAATTCCAGCCCAGGGTGTTCCCCTCGCCCTATTCTCAGGAAAAACCTGGCTGGAGGCTGGATCTGCACTTCGGGCATGGGGAACAGGAGAACTTCCAGAATTATCCATTGCTCCTGCTCCATCTGGGAGATCTTCACCGGGACAGGTTGGGGGCAATTTACATTCCCAGCATTCCGGAAAAGTCTCCAGGTGCTGGAGGCTCTTCCCTGGGACTCACGGCAGCACCTGCTCCATTGGTTTGAACCTTTTCCTGATTTTCAGGATCCACAGGATGCATTTTTCCCCAAGGAATTTAATGGCACATTAAATGATTAACGTAATTTAATTAAATTTAACGGAGGAGTTGGAAAAAAAGATGGAAAACCTTGACTGGGACTGTTTTTCCCAGGATGGAAAGGACCCCAAACCTCCTGTTCATCCTGGTGGTGGCACGGATCTGGAGTGTGACATCCCAAAGATCCTTTGGGATCCCACAGATCCCAAAGATCTGTGCCTGAACGCCACATGGATTTGGGAATTTTGGACCCTCCTTAACTACTTGGACACAGATTAATTATCCACTGTCCCAAATTCCAACCATTTCCAGCACTGATCCATGTCCCCAAGTGCCACATCCACACGGGAATGGGAATGCCCTGGGCAGCCTGTGGGGAGTTTCATCCCAAGTTCTCCCGTGCCTGGCACAGATCCCAGCTTTGGAGCAGGTGCCGGAGGGATAATTAGCAACAGGCAGTCGGACAAGGCTCGGATCCGCCGGGACACGGAAGAAAAGCTTCCATCAATAATTCACCGGGAGCAGATTCCTTTCGGCTCCGAGCTCTGTCCTCGCCATGAATATTTCAAGGACAGCCCCTATCGGGTGGTGCTTCCCGGGATCTCAGTTTCCAGAGGGTTGGGAGCTGGGCTCAGCCAGGTTTGGGCAATTCCTGAACTGCCTCTGGAAGTGCCCATCCCTCTTGGCTTTCCCTGGGAATCGAAGGGTGAGTCTGTACTGGTAAATAAATCATGGAATTGTAGAATCCCGGGATGGTTTGGGTGGGAAGGGACCTTAAACCTCATCCCATTCCATGGGCAGGGACACCTCCCACTATCCCAGTTCTCCAACCTGGCCTTGGACACTCCCAGGGATCCAGGGGCAGCCACAGCTCCTCCAGGAATTCCAGCCCAGCTGCTCTCCACCCTCCCAGCCCAGAATTCCTTCCGGATTTCCTGTTCTTTGCTGTTTTCCTCACTGGAACACGTCCAGCTTTTTCAAGGATCCTGTCCTGGTTCCAATGGTTTCCCATTTCCTGGGATTTTTTAGCTCATTTTTTCCCTCCTCTGGATCCTTTCCCGTGATTTTTTTCATGGATGCGTTTGGTCAAAGCTCCCAATGGATCAAGGAGCTGAAGCCATTCCAGGGACCTGGCACATGGGAAAGTTCCACCTCCCATTCCTGGCTCCTTCATCCCTGGATTCTGTGTGGGATGAGCAGGTTCCAAACTTGGGATCCCCAGGGAAACACAAAAATGGGATTTAACAAATCCACGTTCTGATGCCTGCTCCTGGATTTAAGGAATTTTCCCTGGAAAGCACGACTTGCGAGGTGGATCAGCCCTGGAGAGGGGGATCTGCTGTGGGAATTTACCTGGAATGCTGATCTTCTTCTGCTTCGTCTCCAAGGCTTGGGAATTTACAGGGAGAGAGGAAAAATTCCAGCTGTGATGTGAGGATTAAGGGCTCTTCCATTGTTTTATAAACCAGGAAAAACTTGGGAACACTCTGGCACAGCAAAGCACTCCATGCACGGCTGGAATCCCAGGATCCCCCCAGGCCACTTCCAGTGGTGTCCACAGGATCCAGGTCTGTCCCAGACCGGATTTTGGGGGATATTTGGCCAAAATTCCACATTTTCCACGTGGTTCCCTCCTCCCTGACCTCCTTGTCCCGCCCCTTCCTTCTGTTTGGGATGGATTTGCACAAATCCCAAAGGAAAAGTGGGAATGGGTGGGTGCTGTACCCTGTGCTGGAATTCCTGGAAGGAGGAAAGGGGAATTCCCAGCCCTTGGAAACCTTGGAAAGCCCTGCCATCGTCCCAGTGATGGAAAACCCTTCCCAACACTTGGAAAGCTATGGGATCGCTTCCTGGGGGGTGCTGTTTACACATGAATGCCCAAATTTTGGGGAATTCCCAAGCAGAAGTGTCCATGTGGATCTGCAGACACGGGAGGGTCACACATTCCCAGAGACATTCTGGAAAAGAGGGAATGAAGGTGAAAATTCCTGGTGCCAGAGCACGGGATCAGCCTGGATCCAGCACCGGCCAAGGAAGACACCCAGGAAAAGATGGATCTGCTTCCCCTGGAATCGGCAGCTCCGCAGCACAATTCCCAAAATTCTCTGCTCCGTGGGAATGGGACAAGGCTGTCCCGGATCTGCCAGAGAGGGATCTTCCTCTGCTTCCAGAGCTGCCAAACTCTGGGATCTCTGGGCTCAGGCCTCTCCAGGATGTCTGTGCCCGGATCCCAGGGGATTCTCCAGGAGGAAAAGGGGCTCAGGGTTGGGAGTGGGGTGGGAGAAAGGCAGCAGAGGGCGGGGAATGTCTGAGATTATGGGAAAAGTCTTTGGAAAAGATGGGAATTAAATCAAGTCCCCATGTTTGGGAACAGATTTCAGCAGGGCCTGGAATGCCAGGAAAAGGGGGAAAGGCTTTAAACCAATAAAGGCTGGATTTAGATGGAATTTTGGGAAGGAATTGCTCCCTGGGAGGGTGGGGAGGGGCTGGGATGCAATTCCCGGAGAAGCTGTGGCTGCCCCTGGATCCCTGGAAGTGTCCCAGGCCAGGCTGGATGGGGCTTGGAGCACCCTGGGATAGTGGAAGGTGTCGGGATTGGAACAGGATGGGATTTAAGGTCCCTTCCCACCCAGAATATTCCATAGGTTCGCAATTCCCTGTCTCCAGGGCTGTGGATTGGCCTGGCCCACGATCCCTGAGGCTGCTCCTGTGACATTCAAGGGACAGGGAGTTCCCTGCCTTCTTTATCCCACTTTTCCTTGCGTATCCCACTCCCCTTTTCCTTCCCATCCCTGCCCCTCTGCCCATTCCTGACGCCTCCCGCAAATCTTCCATCCAGGTGGAGAACAGGGAATCCAGAGGGATGCCTGGGCTGGAGGAAGGACATCCTGGGGCATGGGATGGGGAATGGGATTGGGAATGAGGATGAGGAAGGCCAGGACAGGGTCCAACAGGAGCCCTCCGCATCCCGCCAAATTCCCTGTTGGAATCACAGCTCTGGAAACACCAAAATTCCTATTTTTATTCTTCCAATCCAAATTTTTCCCAGGTCTGGGATCTGTAAGTGATGGAGCAGGAAGGGCCTTCCAAAGGAGCTGGGACATTTTTGCTCCCAAAGGAATTTTAACGAAAGCCTTTCCCTTTGATTCCAAAGGATGGTTCACGTCCAAGTGCCCTGGGATCCTTCCCAAAAGCTGGAATGTGGAACCTCTTTCCTTTCTTCTCTTTTTTTTTCCGGCCTTTTTTTGATTCCTGGTAAACCCCAGCATGGAGTTGCTACAACCTGAGCCATGAATTTCCCAGAGGAAAATCCTCTTGGGAATCTCAGTGAAAACAGGGATAAAACCCCATTAACATCCCAGAGGTGCCGAGATCTAGGAATTGTTTGGGATGGGGGATAAACCTTTCCTATCCCAGGGAATTTCCTGTATTTCCAGTATTCCCTGCATCATCCCCTTCCTGCTGCTTTTATGGATGCCTCTATTCCCGTTATCCCTAAAAACCCCATTTAAACGGCTTTGCCGCGGGAATCTCCCTCTTCCAACTTTTATCTCCACATCCTCCCTCATCCCTGACTTCCAGAAGAAAGGGCTGGGAGAATTCCTGCCCCTCCCATCCAGGATTGATCCAGGCTGACCAGGAATCCTGGGATGGATAATCCTGGTCCAGGTCTGGTTTTCTGCCCCGATAATCCAAAGGAATGCATGGCGCAGCCAGGGAAAAGGCAGGATGGGATGGGATGGGATGGGATGGGATGGGATCAGTGGGATGGGATGGGATCGATGGGATGGGATGGGATGGGATGGGATCAGTGGGATGGGATCAGTGGGATGGGATGGGATCGATGGGACAGGATGGGATGGGATCAGTGGGATGGGATCAGTGGGATCAGTGGGATGGGATGGGATCGATGGGACAGGATGGGATGGGATGGGATGGGATGGGATGGGATGGGATGGGATGGGATGGGATGGGATCAGTGGGATGGGATGGGACAGGATGGGATAGGATGGGATGGGATGGGACAGGATGGGATAGGATGGGATGGGATCAGTGGGATGGGATCAGTGGGATCAGTGGGATGGGATGGGACAGGATGGGATAGGATGGGATGGGATGGGACAGGATGGGATAGGATGGGATGGGATCAGTGGGATGGGATGGGATATTTTCCAATGGAAGGGACCTACAGGGATCACCTGATCCAACTCTGCCCTATCCCAGGCTGATCCAGTGTTAAATCCATGAGCCCCTCCATGTCCTTCCTGCCATCCTTTATCCCACAGCAATTCAGGAACCTCTCCCAGAATTCTCCTTCCTGTGAGCTGAGCTCTTCTTGGGATGATCCCTGGGTTTTCCCTGAATTCCCTTTTCTTTTGGCTCCTTCCCAAACTCTTTTTGGCACTCCAAGAAACACCACAGCAAACAAACCTTCATGCACACACAGGGAACTGATTCCCATGGGAACGGCTGATCCCGGGATCTGGGGACAGCACATGGAGACGGAAGAGCACATCAAAGGCAAGGCAGTGTCCCAGCCAGGACCCCCATCTCCATCCGGGACCCCATTCCAAGGCTGCTTTTCTGGCTGTTCCATCACTTCTCCTCCCCACCGGCAGCCCAGGAATGGGAATCCAGGGACAATTCCTGTGGGGGATCCATCGGGAAAAGGCAGGAGCAGCACAGCACTGCAGAGCCTCTCCCCACCTCGTGTCCAGGGATCCCTGGCTCAGGGAATCCCCCTCTCCCAGGAGCTCGTCCTCGCTGTGGAAATAGAGCTCTTCCTCTTCCATCCTGGTGGGAATACCGCCAGCATCAGCTCTGTCCTTCCTGGGATTCAGGATTCCAAAATCATGGAATCACCGAGTCCTTTGGGTTGGAAAAGCCCTCGAAGCCCATGGAGTCCAACCATTCCCAGCACTGCCAAGGCCACCCCTGATCCATGGCCCCAGGTGCCACATCCACAGGGATTTCAGTCCCTCCGGGGATGGGGGCTCCAGCCCTGCCCTGGGCAGCTGTGCCAGGGCTGGAAAACCCTTTCCAGGCAGGAATTGTTCCCAAAATCCAACCTGGATCCGCCACCCAGGACGCGGCTCTGCACATCCCATGCTCAGCAAATCCCACAACTCCTCCTAAAATGGAGCAGCCACAGCTTCTCTGGGAATTCCAGCCCAGCCCCTCCCCACCCTCCCAGCCGGGAATTCCTTCCCAAGATCCCAGCCCAAGCTCCCCTTTCCCACTGGGAAGCCATTCCCTGCCTCCTGCCCCTCCAGCCCTTTTCCCAAATCCCAGCTCTCCTGGAGCCCCTTAGGCTCGGGAAAGGACTCCAAGCTCCCCCTGGATCCTTATTTTTTTCCTTTAATCCCATGGAGCTGCATCCCACAGGATTCATCTGATGAGAAACTGGAAAACCCATCCCAGAGCCATCCCAGCAGCATCCTCCAATTCCCTGGAATCCACGAATCCCAGTTTTGGTGGGAAGAGACCTCAAATCCCACCCAGTCCCACTCCTGCCATGGGCAGGGACCCCTCCCACTGTCCCAGGCTGCTCCAACCTGGCCTTGGACACTCCCATGAGGGACGGAGCATCCGTCGTGCTCCCTGCATCCCCAAATTCCAGTGGCGCAGGAAGGATCGGATTTCCCATCCCAGACAGCCTGACCCCCACTCTGAGCCATGCCATTCCTGGCTCCCCGCCCGGCATCCGCCTCTTTAATCCATCGGCACATTCCCGCTCAGCCTCGTCCCGGTTCGCTGGGCCGGGAAATAAAGCTGCACTTCCAATTTGTTTGAAAATTCCCTGGATTCAGCCCAGTTCCCACAGTTAATGAACTGCCTTGGAGGGACGCGAGCAATTAAGAGGGATATTCCCTCTGTCTCCATCCATAGGGAAAAAGCCGGTTTTCCCCTTTTTTTGGCCACAATGAAGTGCTAATCCCAGATGGAATGTGATCCAAAACGGGATAACCCTGAGGGGGAGAAATGGAATGGAAAAAGCAGCTGATTCCAAGGGCTGTGTTTGGATTCACAGCTCCGGGCTGGGCTCCCCGTGTGGACTTAGGGATTTGGCTGTGCTGGGGGAATGTTCGGACTCAGTGCACTCGGAGGGATTTTCCGGCTGGAATGGTTCTGATATTCCATGATTCCATGATTTGGGAGTACAAGGATCGTCCTCCCTTATCTATCACCGTGGAAGTGGTTGGTCCGTGAGGAGCAGACAGGGAATGTGGTGATCCCGAAGGAGCCGTGGGTGACACCAGGACCCAGCTCTGCCCTCACCGTCCCCCTCTCCCACTTCCAGAGTCTCCCCTCCACCTCCATCTCATTCCTTAAGAATTCCAGCAACTTCAGGGCTTTGACGTGTCCCCCCTCTTCCAACTGTTCCCTTTTCCAATGGATTCAAGAGCTCCCAGAGTGGAGACCCACAAAGCCCCCCCAGAGAACACAGCTCCAAAGGCTGCGGAAAGCTGCCTGAAAATCCATCTTGGCATTCCATGAATGCCCTTGTGGCTGCATATCCTGGAATTACAGAATCCCACAAGTTGGAAAATCCCTCCCGGATCATTGAGTCCAAGCTGTGCCTGATCCCCCCCTTATCCCCAGCCCAGAGCACTGAGTGCCACTTCCAGGAATTCCTTGGACACCTCCAGGGATGGGGACTCCACCACCATCCAAAGATGGAGCCCTGAGTGTCCATAGGCTCCTGGAAAACTGGTCCCAGCTCGCCCTTTATCCCAGTGGAGTCACCTGCAGCATTCCCAGTCACTGGGCTGGGATTGCAGCTGGTTCCAGCAGCTTTGTGCCAGGGAATGTTGGGATTCAGTCCCTGGGATTGTTCTCATCCAGGGGCAAATCCCCTGAGCTCACAAAGACACCACTACTGATCCTTAAATGGATGGAAAACTGGAACAACATCCCTTGGAAGAGGTGGAGGTGTTCCCACCAGCCACCACAGGATTCCTCAGGAATTCCCAGCAGGAATCGCCTGGTGTGGGATTTCACTTATCCTGGGGAGGGACTGACATCCCAGCGACTGCCCTGGGACCTCAATCCTGGGAGCAACATGCACTCCATGGACACCTGAGATCCCACATGGACTTAATCCCACCAGTGAGGTCCAACCAGGAGCCAGACCCTCCATCCCTCCGGATCTGGGGAGCCAGACCCTCCATCCCTCGGGATCTGGGGAGCCAGACCCTCCATCCCTCGGGATCTGCATGGAATGACAATTTCTCTCCCTGTGGTCCAGTCTTAGAAGTCTCAGATCCAGCTGTGGAGCACCAGGAGGTGCCGGTGGCCACCTGGATCCCACCCTCACCTGGAGCTGTTCCAATGGATCTTCCAACGGCAGGAGATGCCCCCTGGAGCAGCACTGGGATGCTGCTGCCCTTTCCCGACAATCCAAGCCGTTCCAATTCCCCCACAATCCCACATCCAAGAACTCTGCATCCCGTTACCTCCTGAAGCTCCTCTCCATGGATTGCTGGTTGGATTTCCCAGGAGAGACGTCGGAGCCGTGCCGGTGGCCGGACAGGAGGCTGTCGGTCTCCAAGGAATACCTTCCATCCCCCTCCGAGTGCACACTGGGCGTCTCCAGGAATTCCTTGTCATTCCAGGTGCCCACCGTCCCATCCAGAGCCTGGTACCGGATCTCTATGGAGATGCTGGTCTGCAACACAGAGAGACACAATCAGCGCCCATGGAATATCCTGGGAAATCCAAAAAGCGGGAAGAGCATCAGCTGTTGGATGTTTCAGCCTTGCGGATCCCAAAGTTTCTCTGTTCCTGGATACTTGGACAGCAGTTTTTGAGGGATCTGACCATGGTCCTGATTCACCGGGAATTCCCGGTGCATCCCGGACCAGCTGCAGCAGAGCCAGGAGACAGGAAAAGTCCGGAAGAGCCGCAAGCCCTTGGAGCCGCTGAAGGCACTGGGAGCAGATGGAGCCGGGTCCTGGTGGGGCTTTGTTCCCTGCTCCACCATTTTGTTGGAAATTTTACCCTAGGATGCTGCTAATCCCTGGATTTGTGGTGCTTTACTCCAGCCTGGTCCCATCTCCAGGCAGGGCAGGGTTTTTTTAGGAATGGGCATCCCTGAGGAATCTTGGATCAGCCCTGGTTTGGATCTCCCAGCCTGGCCATGACCAGTCCTGGTGGGGCCCGGGGACAGGAAGGGGCCTGGCACTGGCTCTGTCCAAGCTTCATCTCAAGCTTCTTATGGATCATGGAATCCTGGAACGGTTTGGGTGGGAAGGGACCTTAAATCCCATCCCGGTCCAACCCTGACTCCTCCAGCCTTTCCTGGGACACTCCCAGGGATCCAGGGGCAGCCACAGCTTCTCTGGCAATTCCAGCCCAGCCGGGAATTCCTTCCCAAGATCCCACCCCAGGCTCCCCTTTCCCAC
Source organism: Corvus hawaiiensis (assembly GCF_020740725.1). Classification (NCBI taxonomy): domain Eukaryota; kingdom Metazoa; phylum Chordata; class Aves; order Passeriformes; family Corvidae; genus Corvus; species Corvus hawaiiensis. Next base: position 1,204,694 of record NC_063215.1, read on the forward strand.
TGGGAAGCCATTCCCTGCCTCCTGCCCCGCCAGCCCTTTCCCAAATCCCAGCTCTCCTGGAGCCCCTTTAGGCTCGGGGAGGGGCTCTGAGGTCTCTGGCTCTAAGCCCAGCCTGGAGCCACTCCAGCCATCAGCGTCCTACAATTCCATGGAATCACAGCATCCCAGGATGGTTTGGCTGGGAAGGAACCTTAAGGATCATCCCATTCCAACCCCGACCCCTTCCCCTGTCCCAGGGTGCTCCAGCCTGGCCTTGGACACTCCCAGGGATCCAGGGGCTGCCACAGCTTCTCTGGGAATTCCAGTCCAGCCCCTCCCCACCCTCCCAGCCGGGAATTCCTTCCCAAGATCCCAGCTCCAATCTCTAATCTAAACCTCCTTGGATGAACCAACTCCGAGCAAGTTCCTCTCCCTTTTCCATGTGGCCATTCCCAACTTACTCCAGGTTGCAGCAAATTCAGGTTTGGAGCTTTCAAGCTTTTTTCTACCTAAATTCTTCCCTTTTTCTCCCTAAAATCTTTCCCTGGATTCGAAATGGAATCAAATCCATCAGAGTTCATCCCGCTGCCTTTGCTCTGGTGGCCAAAATCCTTCTAAAAGCTCCGATTTGAACAAAGCAAATCGGGGGGGAACAAAGCCAGGGAAAAAAATCCCTCTCCTAAGAAATGTCTCTTTTGAAAAGCCAACAGCCGCTGCCGAGATCAAAGTACAAGGGAAAAGCACTTTTCCACCTCCACTCCGCTTCCATGGAGAAATTATCTGTTCTTTTGGATTCAAAACCAATGGATTTGAGATAAAAACACCCGGGGGGGGGGGAAGAAAGACAAAAATGGAGAAATTTCTGACAGAAATCCTCCTTTTCCCATGTTTATGTGTAAGAGGAGGTTCTCCCCATCCCCCCTCCCTCGCTCCAAACAGGGGGATGCTGGAAGGCTGGAAAATCCAAGATTTGGGAAGATAACAACAGTTCCACGGGGATCCTGTGCATTCCGCACGTGACAGCCGAAGGGTGACTCAATCCCAGCTGGGAACGGAGCTCTGGGGGAAGGTTTTGATTGATTTTTCTTCCTTTTTTGGCCAAAATCCAAATTTGAGTCACTCATACCCAATTTTCCCCCCTGTGACCCCCCGAAGCTGTTTGAGAACGTCAAAAAAAAAAAAAAAAACAACCCAGGAATTGAGGAGCAAAATCAAGGATCAACGTTGGAATATTGGGATTTTCACATTTTCAAACCTTTGGGGTTAAAATCTCCTTTCCCAGCTTATTTTGGGAGTTAAAAAATCCTTTTGAGGCAGGAAAAATTAAGGATATAACAAAGTGAAAGATCTGTGGGATGAGTGGGATCATCCCTTGGAAGGGCAATTAGGAGGTGTGGGCTGGAATTAGGAGAAATTCCCGCTGGAAACAATGGAATGGGAGAGAAAATGAAGAAGGAGAAAATCCCCTGCTGGGCTGGGGTGGGGGTGGGGGGTGGGGGTTGATCTTTTCCTGGGGATTTTAAATTGATTTAAAATTGATTTAAAATTGATTTTAAATTGATTTTAAATTGATTTTAAATTGATCTTAAATTGATCTTAAATTGATCTTAAATTGATTTTTTTTTCCCTAGTTCTTGAGAAAAAATTAATTCAGAGCCATCCCAGCTTTTCTGTTATAGGAGACCAGACATGGCCGGAATTTCGCTCCTGGCTCTGGCATTCCTGGAGTTTTTAATCTCCTGGCCAAGTCAATAAAGTCAGGAGGGAGGATGGGAGCTGCCAGGGATGGTTCTCAGCCAGCCCGGAGAAAGGAAAACAATTCCAACCTTTCCTTTGGGTTCCATTATGGAAAAAATGAGGCTGTTCCCAGAAACTGCCTTGAGATGGGTGGGAAAGGATTTCAAAGCTCATCCCAATCCAATCCTGACACCTTCCCACGATCCCAGCGTGCTCCAGCCTGGCCTTGGACACTCCCAGGGATCCAGGGATTCTCTGGGAATTCCAGCCCAGCCCCTCCCCACCCTCCCAGCCGGGAATTCCTTCCCAAGATCCCAGCCCAGGCTCCCCTTTCCCACTGGAAAGCCATTCCCTGCCTCCTGCCCCTCCATCCTTCATCCCAAAGCCCAGCTCTCCTGGAGCCCCTTTAGGCTCAGGAAGCGGCTCCAAAGATTCCCTGGATCCTTCCCTTCTCCAGCCGGACATTCCCAGCTCTCCCAGCCCTCGGAGCAGCTCCGCGGCCTCCTCTGGACTCTGACTCTGCTTTCCCACACCCTTGGATCACATGGAAAATCCCTCAGGCACCTCCTCGCCTGGAATCCCATAATTCCCACCCCTCTGGGAAAAGCGGGATGAGACCCGCCCCGCCCCCCGGCCCAGTCCAGGTGTGGCCCCCTCATCCCGAGCCCCCATCCCGAGGAAAAGCTCCCCGCGTGCGGAGCAGCCGCCGCCTCCCTCGCTGCGCTCCCATCTCCCGGGAGCCGTTTCCCATGGAAACGGAGTTTTGGAACTCGCTTGGAAACGCAGCTATTTCTGATCCTGATATCCAGCCCCGGGGCTGCCATCAAAAATCGGCCTCCCCCTTTTCCCGGGAAGCCGCCGGCTCATCCAGCACCGCGGACAGGGGCAGATGCGCGGAACGCTCGGGATTGGCAGGGAGGAGAGCAGGATTGAATTAAGCGGCTTCTCCTGGGGGGATAGAGGGAATGAAAGCCATAAAAACAAGGAATACGCTCCTGAGGAGGGAGGGAAAATGCAAAGGATGCAGATCGGGGAAGAAGTAATTCCAGCTGCTCTCTTGGGATACCGGGAAGTTGCCTGATTAAAGTCACGCTCCAAAGGAGAAAAATCCCACATTTTTAGGATCCGTCGGTGTCACGGAGAGGAAAATCAGAGAATGGGAGTTAAACGCTCACAAATTTCTGATGGCAAAATAATGAGGGCTTTGGAATGAAATAACGGGGATGAGGATGGGCCTGGCCAGGGCTTGGGATGGAATCCTGGAATCCCAGACTGGTTTGGGTGGGAGGGGAGCTTAAATCCCATCTCATTCCAACTCTGACACCTTCCACGACCCCAGGCTGCTCCAACCCGGCCTTGGACGTTCCCAGGGATCCAGGGGCAGCCACAGCTGCTCTGGGAATTCCAGCCCAGCCCCTGCCGCCCCCTCCTAGCCAGGAATTCCTTCCCAAGATCCCATCTATCCCTGCCCTCTGGCAGGGGGTGGAACTGGATGAGCTTTAAGGTCCCTTTCAACCCAAACCATTCCAGGATTCCATGCTAAAGGACACTCAGAATCCATTCAGAGGGATTTTTATGGAAGCCGGGGATGGAAAAGGGAGGAAAAGGGAAGGGAGACCCTTCCTGGAGTGCCGGGATTCCAAGTGAAGTCCCTTATTCCTTAAATTCCTTCTCAGAGAGGAGCTGGGTGTGAACGGATCCAATGTCAGGCTCCGGAGCCAGGCTGGGAGAGCTGGGAATGTCCAGCTGGAGAAGGAGCCAGGGAAACCTTGGAGCTCCTTCCCAAGCCTAAAGGGGCTCCAGGAGAGCTGGGATTTGGGAAAGGGCTGGAGGGGCAGGAGGCAGGGAATGGCTTCCCAGTGGGAAAGGGGAGCCTGGGGTGGGATCTTGGGAAGGAATTCCCGGCTGGGAGGGTGGGGAGGGGCTGGACTGGAATTCCCAGAGAAGCTGTGGCAGCCCCTGGATCCCTGGGAGTGTCCCAGGCCAGGCTGGAGCAACCTGGGATATTGGAAGGTGCTGGGATTGGAATGGGATGGGATTTAAGCTCCCCTCCCACCCAAACCAGTCTGGAATTCAGTGATTCCATCCTGGGCTCTGGTGGTCCCTGTCCATGCTCGGATCAAACCAGATCCATTGCTGCTTTTCCCCATCCCGAACTTCCCACACTTTCCCAATCCAGGCTTCTCTGTGCACCCTCTGGATATCCCCGGCTGCCTCATCCCTTCAGACCAGGAGTAACGGGATCAAGGCAAGGCTGAGGACCCAGGTGGGAACACCAATACCCCTGTTCCCACAGATTCAGCGGAGACATGGATGCATGGATCCAGGAATGATGGGAATGTTGTCCGTTCCCCCTGGAGACCCACCTGAATGGCGGAATTGTTGTCATCGATGAGCGTGTCCGTCACCTCCAGCTGCCCTTCCGCCACCACCTTCTGCAGGACCATCCGGAACGTCCCGATGAGCCTGAGGAGCAAAGGACAGGAAATCCTGGGAGCTTTCACCCACCAGGATCTGGTTCTCACGGGAAAAGGGCTTTGCTGGCCAAGGCTCTGCTTCCCGTTTTCCTTAGGGAGAGGTGAGGTCCCAGATCAGGGCTCATCCAGGAGATGCTGGAAAACGGAGAAGGTGGGAGAGGAGCCGTTCCAAGGGAATGCTGTTGGGATAAGGAAGGAAGGAAATTTGGGAGCCATCAGTCTTGAATTCCTGGGATGAAGCTGAGAGATCCCAAACCAGCCTTTTCCATCCGGAATGTCCTCAGTGTTTTCCATGCTGGTGACTCAAACAAGGACCAGGGACTGTCCCTCATCCATCTGCACCGGGACATGGAACCACGGAATGCTTTGGGTGGGAATGGACCTTGGAGCTCATCCCATCCCACCCGATTCCTTCCACGATCCCAGGTTGCTCCAAGCCCCATCCAATGAGACGAAGGAATTGTTCCCAGTATCCAACCTGAACCTCCCCTGAGGCCGTTCCCTCTCCTCCTGTCCCTTGTTCCCTGGGAGCAGATCCCAATCCCATCTGGCTCCTCCCAGGGAACTGTGTCACGAGAAAAGGTCCCCCCGGAGCCTCCTTTGCTCCAGGCTGAGCCCCTTTCCCAGCTCCCTCAGCCGCTCCTGCTGCTCCAGCCCCTTCCCAGCTCCGTTCCCTTCCCTGGACACGCTCCAGCCCCTCCAGGTCCCTGCAGGACTTCCACCTCCATCCCTCATTTTCCACACTCCATGCACGGATCAATCCCAGCAGAGCCCTGTCTCCAAGGTGCCCTGCAGGACACGGAGCAGGGAAAGTTTTCCTTTGTTTACTCCGTAATTCTCAATCCGGAAGGATCAATGCATCCCATGGAAACCTCCTGCTTCTTCTCCAAGGTGGGGAGAAAGCTGCTGGATCCACCTGGATTTCAGGGTTTGGAGAACAACGTTACTCCCTGTTTGCCAGAGCAGCAGCTCTTTGGTTGTGGAAAGTATTCCTTGAGAAAAGGCCGGGGCTTATTCCATGGAATATCCTGAGTTGGAAGGGACCCACGAGGACCATCCAGGCCAATTCCAGCTATTCCTCAGGAGTGGAGCCGGCAGGGCTCTGGATTCCTGCAGGTGTCCCTGTTTTTTAACCTGTTTGGAATCCCAAACATTCCCAGGTGTGGTGGTGGCTTCCCTGCTCCTCCTGGATCCAGGTGGATCCAGGAACTTTTGGCTCCCAGGTGCTCAATGCCCAGAGAGGCCTGAGGAAGGAACAGGAAATTCCTCCTGGAATGTCCCCCTGCAGAGCTGCTCCAGCTCCGGGATCCAACATCGGGATGTGGAGCTGATGGAGAGAGTCCAGAGGAGGCCATGGAGCTGCTCCGAGGGCTGGAGCTGCTCTGGAGCCGGGCTGGGAGAGCTGGGAATGTCCAGCTGGAGAAGGGAAGGATCCAGGGAATCCTTGGAGTCGCTTCCCAAACCTAAACGGGATCCAGGAGAGCTGGAATTTGGGAAAGGGCTGGAGGGGCAGGAGGCAGGGAATGGCTTCCCAGTGGGAAAGGGGAGCTTGGGCTGGGATCTTGGGAAGGAATTCCCGGCTGGGAGGGTGGGGAGGGGCTGGACTGGAATTCCCAGAGAAGCTGTGGCTGCCCCTGGATCCCTGGGTTGGATGGGGCTTGGAGCAGCCTGGGATCGTGGGAGGTGTCAGGGTTGGAACTGGATGATCCCAAAGGTCCCTTCCCACCCAAACCATTCCATGAATCCATGACAAAAGCAGGTAACTCAGAGCCATTCCAAGCCCTGCAGCAGAGGGCAGGGAGATTGGGAAGGAATTCCCGGCTGTGAAGGTCGGGAGGTCTTGGCACAGATTCCCAGAGAAGCTCCTCTCCTTCCTCGGATCCTTTCCCAGCCGCTTCCCCCAGCAGGATCCGAGCAAGACGGAATTAAATATTCAGGACTCGTCTGTGCAGCCGTTCAATTCCAAGTGTTCCATAATTCATCAGGGCCCTGCTCCCTCCCTTCCCCGGCACTTCTGCTGATGGAAAAAAGGGACATTTTCTGGGTCATCCGTAATTTTATCAGCCCGGAGCAGCAGCTCTGGTTTCCAACCCCAGCCAGGCCGGTTCCGTACCAGGAGCTCGCTCAAATCCCGGGATCAGGGAGTCCGGGATGCTCCAAACCCCAGGACCCACCAGGCTTTGCCCTCGTGGTGCATCCCAACTTCCAGGGATGCCTCCTGCAATTCCAGGGACGCGGTGGCTGGGGTGATGGTGAATCCCACGAATCCGGTCAGGCTTTGCCAGCACTGAAGTTTTCCAAAGGCAGGAATTCCACCTGTCTGTGCCAAGAGCATTCTCCAGTCCAGGAAATCCCATTTTCCCTCCTCTGCTCCCTCAGCCCTTGGATGCTGTTTGATCCATGGGCAAGTTCTGCTCCTGAAGCCAGGGAGAGGCTCTTTTTTGGGAATGGCATCATCCATCCATGCCTCCATCCATGCCTCCATCCATCCCTCCATCCATTCCATCCATCATCATGGATCCATCCCTCCATTCCGTCCATCCCTCCATCCATCCCTCCATCCATCCCTCCATCCATCCATCCCTCCATCCATCCATCCCTCCATCCATCCCTCCATCATCCATCCCTCCATCATCCATCCCTCCATCCCATCCCATCCCATCCCATCCCATCCCATCCCATCCCATCCCATCCCATCCCATCCCATCCATCCCTGTGCCCATCCATCCCTCCCTCCCTCTCTCCCTCCCTCCATCCATCCATCCATCCATCCATCCATCCCTCCGTGGATCCATCCATGGATCCCTCCATCCCTCCATCCATCCCTCCCTCCCTCTCTCCATCCATCATCCATCCATCCCTCCATCCATCCATCATCCATCCATCCCTCCATCCATCCCTCCATCCATCCATCCCTCCATCCATCCCTCCATCCATCCCTCCCTCCATCCATCCCTCCCTCCCTCCCTCCCTCTCTCCATCCATCATCCATCCATCCCTCCATCCATCCATCATCCATCCATCCCTCCATCCATCCCTCCATCCATCCATCCCTCCATCCATCCCTCCACCCCTCCCTCCATCCATCCCTCCATCCCTCCATCCCTCCATCCTCCCTGGGAACTGACAAGAGCCAAGTCCTGGCACCTCCATCCTGGTTTGGTCCCCACTTCCAGACATCCCTGGAAAGGTGGGATAAGGAAAGCGGAGGGATTCCACAGCTTTTGGCCCCTTCCCAGGGAATTCTCCTGCTGAATCCTCATGGAAGTGTCCAAGGCCAGGTTGGACGGGGCTTGGAGCACCCTGGGATAGCGGAAGGTCTCCATTCCCATTTGGAACCTGCAGCTTTTCCATGGATGTCCAAATCCCTGCTTGGGCAATCCTGATTAATTCCAGCTGCTTCCTCTTGTGGCTCCTGCGTGGAGCTTGGAGCTCGCTCCAGAATGAGGAGCCTTTTTCCCTCTCCAGCCAAGTTGCAGCTTCATCCGGAATTGTGGGACTCCCTGGAATTAGAGCTTCCAAAATCGCTTCCCTCCTAATTATCCCCTTCACTCCACTTGCAGGAGCCCGTAATTGCTCCGGGTTCCTTTCCGCGTGGATAACCGGGAGAAATCCGGGACACTCCAGCTGCTCCAGCTCAGCAGCCTCCGGATAGTAAAAGTTGCCCCAGCCGAGTTTCTTCCGACTTTTCCTTCAGGAAAATTCCCATTAAATATAAATGGATTTTTCTTTGGGAGACAAGTGGAGTAGGATAACAAGGGAAGTCAGGTCCGGGTGTGGGAATATCCTGCCAGGCAATTAATTCGGGATGAGATTCCGGAAGCGGCAGTTTGGGTGCGTTTGGCTCGGTGTCGCTCCAAGTTTTGATCCAGAAATGAAAAGTTCCACAAAATCCGACGTGGCTGGAGCAGAAGGGGCCCCACATGAGGGGCTGCAGGCAGGGATTGGGCACCGAGGATTCCGGCATGGAATCCTGGAATGGTTTGGCTGGGAAGGGCCCTTAAATCCCATCCCATTCCAACTCCAACACCTTCCACTATCCCAGGCTGCTCCAAGCCCTGTCCGACCTTTCCTTGGACACTCCCGGGGATCCAGGGGCAGCCACAGCTTCCCTGGGAATTCCACCCCAGCCCCTCACAGGCAGGAATTCCATCCCAAAATCCCACGTAACTGCTCCGTGTGGGGAGGGCAGTTGGACAAGGGGGAACCCTCTGGCTCCGGAGTTCATTTTTCCCATTCTCCTGTTCCGGTACCGGATAATTTTCCATGGATGAAACGAGGATCCCTCTGGAGACACGAAGGGCTTGAGCTGTGCCAGGATCTCCATGGCTGGAGAAGAATGAAGGACAGGACCAAGCTCCACTTCCATCCTGGAGACTCCGGGGATGGATTAAACCCTTCGGAATCCGGCTCTTTGTGTCCCTGCCGGGTAACGGAGCAGCTCCCGCCTCTTCTCCATGGGATCGGTTTTCCATAGGAAAATTCTCTGTGCCCCCTGCTCCGGGTTTGGAATGTGGCTTTGGGCCTTTGGCTGGATCCCATTGCTGCTCCAGAGGAAAACAGGGACACGGAGGAGACGGAACCCCCCGGAGCAAAAGCTCCTGGGTTTTGTGCACGCTCCTGAAGGATTGGGATCTCTTCCCAGTGTTATCCCTGTTTTCTGCACGAGGAAAATCTGCTTGGAAAGGCTGGTCCAGGCTGTCCCAGAACTTTGGGAACGGGAGCACAGGGATGATATTCCATAGCCACTGGATCACGGCTGCCTCTTGGATTCATTCCTGGTTGTGCCTCCGCTTTTTTCTGGATCTTCCCCTCTCCTGAGTGTGACTCCCATTCCCACATCCCTCAGGAATGTCCCATTGCAGCTTTTCCTGCTCAAATCCCAAAAATCTGGGATCTCAGATTTCCTCCATCCAGCCTTTCCCAGGGCCCGAAACCACGGGAAAACATCCCAGGAATTTTCTCCCATCTTGGAGGGACTCTGAAGGCGTCCCAGAGGAGCATGGAAAACAACTGAATCCCAGCAGGATCCCGGTGTTCCCACCCAGCTCATCCTGCCTCACACCAGGATTTTCCGGGATGGGATCAGATGGATTATTCCATGCCATGGGAATCTCCTGGGTTTTCTGCAGGGTGTGGAGGCCCCACGATTTTTGATCCTTCCCTCGTGTGGAGCTTTTCCAGTGGGAATTTCCACAGGCAGAATGTGGCCCTGCCCTTCATCCACCCGCACCTGGATGCTTTGGATGTGTCCTGGAGAGAATCCCAGCCTGGAGATTCCCAATCCAGGAGCTGGGGACAGGATTTTTGGGATGCTGGGGCCTGTTTGGAGGCTTAGGAGGCTTCTCCCTACATCCAACCCTGCCCTTTTCCTTGGATACTCAGCACCCTGGGAACACTCCCAGGGACCCTCCGGAGCTGGGATGAACTCAGCAGGATCCGGAGGCACCTGGATGAGGCCAAACAAGGATCATATTCCCGCTAATTGTCTGCTGCTGACGGCCACAGAGACAGGGAACAAAAGCAGCCCCTCGGATGCGACTCCCTCATCATTCCGGAGGGTCTGGATCAGGTATCCCGCCTTTTTCCAGGCCTTTGATCAATGGCCTTCATCAGCCGCGTGTGAATTATTCACGGGGCGCTGGGATCAGCTTTCCCAGCCCCGCTGATCCCAACCTTCTCCCTCCTCTCCTCCTCCTCCAGCTGATTTGGGGGATGGGCCGGGGTTCCAGCACTGCTTTGGTTTGACGGGAATTCCTATCCCATATATTCCCGGCGTTCCTGGAGGGACGTTCCCAACCCTTTCCCTCCTCTCTCTTCCTCCTCTTCCAACTCAGTTCTGGACAGCCCACGGGATTTCTTTTCCCACATATTCCCTGCATTCCCAGAGGGATGTTCCCAACCTTCTCCCTCCTCTCCACTCTCCTTCTCCAGCTTCTTCCTGGATAAGAAGGATGGGCTGGAGCTCCATTACAGCCCCTCTTTAGTGGGATTTCTTTTCCCATTTATTCCTTGCACTCCTGGAGGGATGTTCCCAGAACCATCACAACTTCCTCCGACTTATTCCTGGACAAGGAAAATGGGCTGGAGTTCCAGCACTGCCTTGGTTTTGTGGGATTTCCTATTCCACATATTCCCAGCATTCCTGGAGGGATGTTCCCAGCACCAGCTCCTTTCTTCTCCTCCCCACCCTCCCAGCCAGGAATTTCTTCCCAAGATCCCACCCCAAGCTCCCCTTTCCCACTGGGAAGCCATTCCCTGCCTCCTCACCCTCCATCCTTTATCCCAAATCCCAAATTCCAGCTCTTCCAGAGCCCTTTTAGGCTCCAGGGGTCCTCATGGATCCATGTGGGAAGGGACCTTAAATCCCATCCCATTCCAACCTCAACACTTTCCGCTATCCCAGGCTGCTCCAAGCCCTGTCCAACCTTTTCTTGGACACTTCCAGGGATGGGGCAGCCACAGAATCCCTGGACGCAATAAATCCAACACCTGCAGGATTTGGAAAATCTGGGAAAACACATTCCGGCATCAACTTCCACCTGGCTAATCCACCAGAAATTTCCAGTTTCCTTTAAAACACAGACATTTCATGGAAACAAACGGCACAACTCAGGGAAAAATCGGAGCTGTGCAGCACGGAATTCCTGGGGTGAATTCCTCACCCCCTGAGCTGCTCGCACGGCACTGGAAATTCCCAGGAAACTCCAACCGGTGCATTCCTCACCCTCCCGCCTCCGGACCAAACCGGAGCTGCCTCTTCCTGCGGGATAAGATCTGGATGGGATCTTTGGGAAGGGAGGACTCACCTGTTGGTGAAGACTTTGCTGTAGTTGAACACTTGGATCTCCAGGATCTCATTCCCATCGATGTTGGTCGCCACCGGCCAGCGGAAAGTCTGGGAAAAGGAGGAGAGGGATGAGCCAGGATCGTTGTGGGAAAAGGAGGAGAGAGATGAGCGAGGATCGGTTGGGAAAAGGAGAGGGAAGGGCCAGGAGCATTCCAGGGAAAGGAGGAGAGGGATGAGCGAGGATCGGTTGGGAAAAGGAGGACAAGGATGATCCAGGAGTTTTTTGGGAAAAGGAGGAGAGGGATGAGCAAGGATCAGTTGGGAAAAGGAGAGGGAAGAACCAGGAGCATTCCAGGGAAAGGAGGAGAGGGATGAGCGAGGATCGGTTGGGAAAAGGAGGACAAGGATGATCCAGGAGTTTTTTGGGAAAAGGAAGAGAGGGATGAGGCAGGAGTGTTCCAGGGAGCTGCTGGGGGGGGGGATGAGGATGGGAAAAGGCCTCTTTTCCCAGGAAAAAGGCATCAGGGCTGTTTTATAGGGATGTCGCTAAGGATGCGCCCAGCGCCAAATATTTTATGGATGCACACGTGGAAAATATAAATCTAGACATTGGATGAGGATGGGAATATGGAGCCAGGCTGGGAGAGCTGGGAATGTCCAGCTGGAGAAGGGAAGGATCCAGGGAATCCTCGAAGCCACGTCCCGAGCCTGAAGGGGCTCCAGGAGAGCTGGAATTTGGGATAAAGGCTGGAGGGGCAGGAGGCAGGGAATGGCTTCCCAGTGGGAAAGGGGAGCTTGGGGTGGGATCTTGGGAAGGAATTCCCGGCTGGGCTGGAATTCCCAGAGAAGCTGTGGCTGCCCCTGGATCCCTGGCAGTGTCCCAGGCCAGGTTGGAGCAGCCTGGGATCGCGGGAGGTGTTGGGGTTGCAATGGGATGATCCTTGAATTCCCTCCCCACCCAAAGCATTCCATAAAATAGAATCCCTTTCCTAATTTTTCTGCTTCCCAAGGCAAATCCCTCTTCCAGCCCAACCCCCTGAATTCCCGTTGGTTTCCCAAGCCCCAGAGCCTCCCAAATCCAAGCATCCCCCCTTCCCAAGCTGCTCCCGGTGCATCCCAGGCTGGGAATGTGCCGGAGGCAGCGGATCCGGGATCTCTCCCAGGAGCAGCAGAGCAGAACTGAAAACCACGGGAAGGGAATTTGCTCATCCAGCAAATTCCCAGGAAGGAACCGGTGCCTCTTCAGCACTTCCCCAGCCCTCATTCCCGAGCTATTTATTCCCGGTTTTAATTTGTCTGCAGAGCCAAGGAAGCAAAGGAAAAATTACGGGAATATAAAAGGAAATGGGAAATGGTGCCAATGGATCCGGCACCGTTCTGGATCCTGCAGCAGGATTTATCCCAAGCTCTCCATGTGGGGACGGAATTCAGTCCTTCCCCTGCTTTTTCCTGGTTTTTTCCAATGGTTTTGATACTCCAGGGATTGGATCCGGTGATAAAATCCCCCGGCAATCCCAAGATTATGGAACCAAGGAGTTTTTTGGGTTGGAAAAGCCCTCGGAGATCCCCAAACCCAAGAATTCCCAGCGCTGATGAGGCCACCCCTGATCCATGTCCCCACATCCACAAGGATTTCAATCCCTCCCGGAATGGGGGCTCCACCACTGGACTGCCCTTTCCAGGAAGGAATTCTTCGGGAATACCTCTCTGGCCTGAAGAATTGTCCTGTTCCCACTTTTCAGCCTCTGCACCATCAGCCCTCGGCTCCTTTTCCCAGGCAGAGGAGGACAAAAATGGGAATTTTTCCAGCCAGGTTCCCTTGTCCCTGTCCGAGCTCCTTCCAAAGGGTCTCGAATGTGCTTTGGGGGCTCCAGATCCACCAAATCCAAGGAAATCACTCCAAATCCAAGGAAAGGCAGAGAAAATGGCCGCGATTGTAGGGAGCCATGTCCAGGGATTCGGTAAAGTTTGGGATTGTGTTTGCCAAAGGAAAAGGGGGAAAATAAGTCTGGAAAAGTCACAGGTTGATCCAAGGGGTTTTCCACATGCTGGGAAAAAACCAACAGGGAAGGCCCTGGCACAGAATTCCCAGAGAAGCTGTGGCTGCCCCTGGATTCCTGGAAGTGTCCAAGGAAAGGTTGGACGGGGCTTGGAGCACCCTGGGATCGGGAATTCCCTGCCCATGGAATGGGATGGGATTGAAGTTCCCTTCCCACCCAACCCATTCCATGCTTCCATGGTTTGTGTTTCCTGGGATTGATGTGAGCAGCTCATCCCTCAGGGCCTGTTCGAAATTATCCCAGAAAACTGCAGCTCCACGGAATTCGGGCTCCTTCATTCCCGGAGATTTCCTTCCCTTCCGAGCTGTGGGAGATCTCCAGGAAAAGCCCCTCCAAGGTTAAACTCTTCGGGACGCAGCACGGAACGCAAACATTCCTGATTAACTGGGGAGCTGTGCGCAGCCTCTGGAATAGCCGGCAGGCTCCGGAGCAGCCGAGGATTTGCAGAGCTCGTTAAGGAACGAGGGAAAATAATTGGAAAAGAAACGGAGCGAAACCAAACAAATGGAAACCACCGGGGCTTGAAATCCAAATCCTGCCTGGAGGCGGCCCGATTCATGGGAAGCGGTGGCAGGAAAAGAGGGAATTGCCGTGGATTTTTCCAGCTCTGAGATCACAGAATCCAGGGATTATTGAGGTTGGAAAATCCCTCTGGGATCATCAAATCCAAGCTGTGGCCGATCCCCACCGGAGCCCCAAGTGCCACATCCAGGAATTCCTTGGAAACCTCCAGGGATGGGGACTCCAAACCTCCCCAGGAGCCCCTTCCAAGGCCTGGCCGCCCTTTCCCTGAGGAATTGTTCCCAAAATCCAACCTCCCTGGCACAGCCTGAGGCCGTTTTCCCTCGTCCCATCCCTGTTCCCTGGAATCAAAGCTCGATCCCACCCGGCCGCCACCTCCTGCTCCGGGATTTGGGATCTGCCATGGATAATCCAGGTGGTTTGAACTTAAAACATTCCCAGGTATTCCCTGTGCCAGCACGAGGGTGGTGATTCCCTGGATATTCCCCCAGCGGGAAGGATTTGATCCTCTGGGTCTGGGAATGCCTCCACGGCATCGAACACAGAGCCTGTGGCTGCTCCAGGAGGGAATCGCTTCCCTAAAAAAACCCTGGAATTCCAGGCTGGACACAGCTCCTGAGCCAACACGATCCAAACCATTCCCAAACAGAGCTTTCCAACGGCATGTGGTGAACGAGGGGGGAAAATCCCACAGGGTGGGAGATGGAATTTGATGTGGCTTGGAGAGGAAAAAATTCCCAGAATTATGGGACGTTCCAACCCTGGAAGTGTTCACGGGCTGGTTTGGGTGGGAAGGGACCTGAAATCCCATCCCATTCCATGGGCACGGACATCTCCCACCATCCCAGGGTGCTCCAAGCCTTTTCCTTGGCCACTTCCTGGGATCCAGGGGCAGCCACGGCTTCTCTGGGAATTCTGTGCCAGGGCCTCACTCTGAAGGAAAAAGAAGGAATTTCAAGGGGAAAAAATCCGACTTTTTCCTCCTGAGAGGAGGAACAACGGAGCCAAAATCCCAGCCGGATTTTCCCAGCGTGGATGAACAAATTTTCCTGAAATTTCAGCAGAAAACGTGGAATTTTTTGTGGTTTTCATTTATTCCCCCTTTGGAAAATGCCGTAGGGATTTTCCCACCTGTGTCCAGCCAGGAATCCCATTTGGGCCCTGCCAGGAAAAACCTTGGAGCAGACAACAAGGGTGGCAACAATAACTGGGAATAGGGATTTCACCGGGACCGGGAATCCTGGGAAAGCAAAAGGGATTTATGGGATAAAAGGATGGAAAAGTTCTCCCACCTCGTCAAACTTGGCCTCGTCCTCGCAGTTTTCCAGCACTCGGGTGTAGAAGGAAAGCCCTGGAGAGGGAAAAAGAGGGACAACAGTTGCATGAAGGTGTGGGAGAGCCTGGGATTTTGGGATCTGCGGGTTGGGAACAGCCGGAAGGAAAATTCCGCCTGAATCCCATCTCCTGAGAGAGGCCCCTCGATCCTGTGGGACCTCCCTGCTCCAGCCCTTCCCAATCCAGGAGCATCCCAACTTTCCCTGACGGCGGAATCTTTATCTGCCAGTTCTCCAGGAGGTATCCATGAGCGACATCCCTGATTTTCCAGCCCCATTCCCAAGAGGAAGCCTCTCCTGGCAGCTCATTACGATCCATCTGTGATCCATTAACTCCCGGCTCCCTAATTACCCCGGACACAAACGCAATTAAGCCGGACTCCAAGTGGGAATTCCCATGGGAAAGTGACTCTGAAAGAGCTCCGATCCTGCTGGAGCTTCCCAAAAAACGGGCTAGATAATGAAAATTCCCCGTTTTCCTGCATTTTCCCTGAAGCCAGGCTGAAAAGCCGGAATTCCCGGAAAATCCTGGAGTCATCCCAGCTTTGTTTCCATGTGCGGAGCGAGGAGGGGGAGAAATGGAACCGCGACAGATCCGGGAGCCCTTTGGAGCCACCGAAATTCAATCCCATTCCCAAATCCCTGATGGAAAACTGGGAGAATCCTAAAGGCAAAGCTGAACCCCCCCCTCTGGATCCTCACAGGGCACAGGGATCCCTTGGGAATGTGGGAGTCAAATCCAAGGCTGTGGATGGAGAGGAAGCCCTGAAATTCCGGGATGGGAGTGGATTTTGGCCACGGAATCCATCTTTTCCCTCCACTTCCCGAGCAGGATCCACTCTCCCCCCTCCCTGGCTGCTCCCATGGATCCGGAATTCCATTGGTGCCTCAGTTTCCCTGGTTTGGAAAACACTGCAGCTCCCAGGATTCCCGGAAGAGGAGGAGCAGCGTCATCCCAAGGCCTTCCCACGCGGTGTCAGCCTCGGGAATGCTTCATCCCGGATTTCACTCCTTCCTCTCCCACCTGAGCCTGGGAGCTCTGCCGGATCCCTCGGGATGCGCTGCCGGAGGGAGAAGCTGGATGGGGCTGGCATCGGGAAGGGAATCCCTGTGCCAGGCTCGGGGATCCAGGAAAACCAGAGGAATGAGGAAAATCCAGCCGGGAGCTGGGAGAGGGCTCCTCATCCCATGGCCAAGGCTCCAAAGCTTTTCCAGAGGCACTGGAAAAGGGCGGGAAGCTCTTCCCAATGGATTTTGGGACTGAGATCCAACCGGACACATTCCAGGCCTGGAATTCCAGGTCAATGTGCCTGGAATCCATCCTATCCCATCCCAGGGCAGGACAGGGCCCTGGTTAAGGAAGGAATCACGGAATTACTTCTCTTGGAAAAGCCCTCTGGGAGCCAGCCCAACATTCCCTGATCCGTGTCCCCGAGTGCCGCATCCCCAGGGATTTCAATCCCTGCCGGAATGGGGATCCCGCTGCCCTGGGCACCCGTGCCGGGGCTGGACAGCCCCTTCCAGGCAGGAATTGTTCCCAAGGAATTACTCCCAAGGAATTATTCCCCTGGGGGCCGGGATGGGGCTCAGGGCACCGTCTGTTTAATCCAAGCGCCAGAATTCCCTCAGGGATTTTAAGGAATTGCTCGGAGAGGACGAGGAGCCAGCAGGACTGAGCTGCCCGGCATTCCCAAACTTTCATGGAGCGAGGGGGCAGCAGAGCATTCCCAAAGACATGGAATGAGGGAGGAGCTCTCAGGCGGGTTGGAATGGGATGAGCTTGAGGATCCCTTCCATCCCAAATCATTCCACGATCCCAAGAGGATGGAAAACTCCCATCTTTCTGTTCCTGCTGCTGTTGGGATCCACGGTGTGGATGATCCCTAAGGATCATCCCGCTTATTTACCCGGACGGATTATTCCCATCCCCTCATCCCGAACCAGCTCCTGTGTCCCACGGAACTTTCCGGCCCAGATTCCAGCCCGGATTCCAGCCCCAGAGCTCTCCCACATCCCAAAATGTTCCGGCTGCCCATCCAAGAGGTTCCCAGGGATCGTCCCCAGAGTTCCCCGTCCCTATGGAGCTGCTCCGTCGGTTTCCCTTTGGATACCAGGAATTTGGGAAAGATGCTGAGAGCCTTTGGAGCCGATCTTTCCCCTGCGGATCCGAGGTTTGCTGCAGCTTTGGAACTGGGAATGAGCAGGGAATGAGCCCAAATCCTTCTCTGGGTGCGTGCGAGGGATGGATCCATCCTGATCCGCTTCCCCGCTGCCTTCCCCGATCCAACCGCACCGGGAATCGCTTCCCGATCCAACCGCACCGGGAATCGCTTCCCAATCCAACCCCACCTGGAATCGCTTCCCAATCCAACCGCACCGGGAATCGCTTCCCAATCCAACCCCACCTGGAATCGCTTCCCGATCCAACCCCACCTGGAATCGCTTCCCAATCCAACCGCACCGGGAATCGCTTCCCGATCCAACCCCACCTGGAATCGCTTCCCGATCCAACCCCACCGGGAATCGCTTCCCAATCCAACCGCACCGGGAATCGCTTCCCGATCCAATCACATCTGGAATCGCTTCCCAATCCAACCCCACCTGGAATCGCTTCCCAATCCAACCGCACCGGGAATCGCTTCCCGATCCAATCACATCTGGAATCGCTTCCCAATCCAACCCCACCTGGAATCGCTTCCCAATCCAACCCCACCTGGAATCGCTTCCCGATCCAACCGCACCGGGAATCGCTTCCCAATCCAACCCCACCTGGAATCGCTTCCCGATCCAATCACATCTGGAATCGCTTCCCGATCCAACCCCACCTGGAATCGCTTCCCAATCCAACCACACCAGGAATCGCTTCCCAATCCAACCCCACCGGGAATCGCTTCCCGATCCAACCGCATCTGGAATCGCTTCCCAATCCAACCGCACCGGGAATCGCTTCCCAATCCAACCCCACCGGGAATCGCTTCCCGATCCAACCCCACCGGGAATCGCTTCCCGATCCAACCGCACCGGGAATCGCTTCCCGAGCTGCTTCCAGCCCCTTTTAGCAGCTGGATTTTCCTGGCCAGGGCCTGGATGAGCCTGGGAAGAGGAATTCCCACCTGGAAGCACCAGGGAGATCAGCGTCATCCCAGCGTGACGCTCAATCCCCCTTTCCACAGGAACTCACGGAAGGAAAAGACCGGGAAAGAACCTCTGGACCCTGATCCGACTGTCCTGGAAGGCGACCCCGAATTCCTTCCTTGGAATTCCATCCCGGAATGGTTTGGGTGGGAAGGGACCTTGAATCCCATCCTGTTCCAGGGACACCTCCCACTATTCCAGGCTGCTCCAGCCTTTCCAGGGATTCTCTGGGAATTCCAATCCAGCCCCTCCCCACTCTCCCAGCCGGGAATTCCTTCCCAAGATCCCACCCCAAGCTCTCCTTTCCCAGTGGGAAGCCATTCCCTGTATCCTGTCCTGGGATGGATCCTGTCCGTCCCACAGGGAATTTGGGCCAGATTCGGGACCGGGAATGTTCCAAACTGGAAATTTGGGATCTCCCAGAGCTCACTGGGAAAATCCAAGGTGGCTTTTCCCGCCCTGCATCCCATTCCCGCTGCTGGGATTGCTCCAGGCTCCGAGTTAGCCGGGAATTCCACCTCTTCCCGGGGATTTTCTTGGCGCTGGGAAGCAGCACAGGGAACTGAGGGTTAATTGGCCCTGGTTAATGATCCCAAGGTCGTTAAGAGCAGGGAAAGCTGATCCAGGCCGGCCATGGAATTCCTGGAATTCCCCCGCTTCCCTGAGCTGGGATCGCTCTTGCTGCCCTCATCCCACTCCGCCTCCACGGATTCCCAGCCGCTGGAAGAGGGATCCGGCCCCAGCCGGGATCCCATCCCGAGCCTTTCCCAAGCCTTGGAAAAGCTCCGGCAGCTCTCGAACTTCCACATCCTCGGGAGAATTGTTCCTCCTTCCCGTGGAAATCTTTGGAGCTGCTGCGGATCCCGGCGGGAATCGGAAGCCGCGGAATCCTCGGGAGAAATCCCGGCTGATCCCGGATCCCAGACCAGGATTCCTTCGGGATCTCTCCTTGGCACCCTCGATCCTCCAAAGCCGTGATCCCACAGCCGGATTCCAGCTGGGACACGATCCCGGCTCCCGGCGGGAATTTCACCCCGGGAATTCACCCCCTTTTCCCTGGATGAACCCGTGGGGAGGGGACCCCAAAAAGAGCCGCTTTGGGGTCGTGCGTGGGGAAACTGAGGCAGGGATGGATGCTGGGACTCCCCGAATCCTGATCCCCAAATCCTGTCCCCGAATCCCACCCCCCAAATTCCGGGTCCCCAGATCCTGACCTCCAATCCCGTCTGCCAAATCCTGTCCCCAGCATCCCACTCCCAAATTCCTGTCCCCAACATCCCGCTCCCAAATTCCTGCCCTCAAATCCTGACCCCAAACCTTGCCCCCAAAAATCCTGTTCCCAAATCCCACCCCCCAATCCTGCTCCCCCAAATCCCACCCCCCAATCCTGCTCCCAAATCCCATCCCCCAATCCTGCTCCCCCAAATCCTGTCCCCCTAAAATCCTGCTCCCCAAATCCCGATCCCTCAAATCCTTCTCCCCCAATTCCTGCACCCCAAATCCCGCCCCCACAAAATCCTGTCTCCCCAAAATCCTGTCCCCCAAATCCCACTCCCCACATACTGATCCCCCAAAATCCTGCATCCCAAATCCCGCACCCCCCCAAAATCCTGCCCCCCATATCCTGCACCCAAACCCTGCTCCCAAAATCCTGTCCCTCAAATCCCACTCCCCAAATCCTGCTCCCAAAATCCCAAATTCCTGCCTCCAAATCCTCCCCCTCGAGCCCTGCCCCTCAAATCCCGCTCCCCAAAATCCTGTCCCCCAAATCCTTCCCCCAAACCCTGTCTCTCAGACCCTGCCCCCCAAATCCTGACCCCAAAATCCCGCACCCCAAATCTCGTTCCCCAAATCCTGTCCCCAAATCCTTTCCCTCAAACCCTGCACCCCAAATCCTGCACCCCAAATCCTGTTCCTCGAAGCCTCACTCCCAAATCCCGCTCCCCCAAATCCTTCCCCCCAAATCCTTCCCCCCAAATCCTGCACCCCAAATCCTGCACCCCAAATCCCTCTCCCCCAATTCCTGCACCCCAAATCCTGCTCCACTAATCCTGTCCCCACATTCCGGCGGCCCAAACCCCGATCCCAAATTCCCGTCCCCGCTCCCGGTACCCCGGAACGCCGCCTTGGCGATGCGGTCGCCTTTGCCGCGCAGGCCGGAGACGGAGCGGAGCTGCAGCACCAGAGCCATGGGGGGACCCTGCGGGGGGCTCGGGACGGGGCCGGGGGGCGCCGGGGCGGGCTCGGGGCGGTCCCGGCGCGGATCGAGGTGCTCGGGGTGGTCCCGGTGCGGATCGAGGTGCTCCGGGCGGGTCCGGTGCGGATCGAGGTGCTCGGGGCGGTCCCGGTGCGGATCGAGGTGCTCGGGGCGGTCCCGGCGCGGTCTCGGAGCAGAGCCCGGGGCGGTCCCGGGGCGGATCGAGGTGCCCGGGGCAGTCCCGAGGCGGTCCCGGTGGCTGATGCGATCCAGCTGCGGTGCCCGGTGCTCGGTGCAGAGCTCGGGGTGGTGCCGGGGCGGTCTCGGAGCGGAGCCCGAGGTGGTCCCGGGGCGGTTCCCGGTGCCTGACGCGGTCCCGGTGCGGTCCCGGTGCAGAGCCCGGTGCAGAGCGAGGTGCCCGGTGCAGAGCGAGGTGCCCGGTGCAGTCCTGGTGCAGTGTCCGGTGCCTTATGTGGTCCCGGTGCGGAGCCCGGTGTGGTCCCGGTGCGGTCCCGGTGCAGAGCCCGGTGCGGAGCCCGGTGCAGAGCCCGGAGCCTGATGAGGTCCCGGTGCGGTGCCGGTGCCGCTCCGGTCTCGGTGCCGCGCTCCGGAGCTCGGCTCGGTGCGGTGCCGGTCCCGGTGTGGTCTCGGTGCCGGTGCCGCGCTCCGGAGCTCAGCTCGGTGCGGTCCCGGTCCCGGTGCGGAGCTTCCTCCGCTGCCAGCGCTGAATTATTCAGCAGCGGGGCCGCCCCTCCCCTCCCTCGAACCCCTCCCACCGCTCCCTTCCCTTCCCTCCCTCCTTCTCCTTCCCTCCCTCCTTCTCCTTCCCTTCCCTCCCTCCTTCTCCTTCCCTTCCCTTCCCTTCCCTTCCCTTCCCTTCCCTTCCCTTCCCTTCCCTTCCCTTCCCTTCCCTTCCCTTCCCTTCCCTTCCCTTCCCAGCCGCGGGAGGCCGGGAATGGGGAAACTGAGGCACGGCTCCACGAGGCTGCAACCTCGGGATAAGGGCGAGCACCCCCCGCCTGCCCTTCCCAAAATTCCCGGGAATGTCGAGGAGGAGCTGAGCCGGCCCCGCCTCTGTTGGGAAGAGCGAACCCAGGTGAGCGTCAGCGCCAGAGGGAGAGGAGCGAGCGGGAAAGCTCCGGGAATCCTGGAATTCTTCGGGCTGGAAAAGCCCAACCGCCCCCCCCCCTCCAGGCCACCCCTGATCCAGGTCCCCCCAAATCCACAGGGATCTGAAATCCCTCCAGGAATGGGGACCCCAGCCCTGCCCTGGGCAGGATGAGGGGGTTGGGAATTCTCTTGGTGTCCCGAGAACAGAGGGAGGGACCCCAAGGAAAAGCGGGAGCGATGAGGATGGAGCCGCTGGAATGCGGGGAGCGGGGCTGGGAGGAGGCGGCTGCTCCTGGAATCCGGGAATTGTGGAATTGTTGAGGCTGGGAAAATTGCTGGAGTTGGGATAAACCACCCCAAAATGGGGGTGCAGCCCTGCAACGGCCCCAAAAATGGGATAAATCACCCCAAAACGGGGGTGCAGCTATGCAAAAGTCCCAAAAATGGGATAAATCACCCCAAAGTGGGGGTGCAGCCCTGCAACGGCCCCGAAAATGGAATAAATCACCCCAAAGTGGAGTGCAGCCCTGCAACGGCCCCGAAAATGGGATAAATCACCCCAAAGTGGGGGTGCAGCCATGCAACAGCACCAAAAATGGGATAAATCACCCCAAAATGGGGGTGCAGCCCTACAACGGCCCCAAAAATGGAATAAATCACCCCAAAGTGGAGTGCAGCCCTGCAACGGCCCCGAAAATGGGATAAATCACCCCAAAGTGGGGGTGCAGCTCCCCCAGTGAGGTCCCTGGGGGAGGAGCGGGCACTGTCCCAGAGACCCCAAAGCGCCCCCAGACCCCAAAGCGCCCCCAGACCCCAAATTTCCCCCAGACCGCAAAGGGACCCCAGAGACCCCAAATCTTCCCCATCCCAGGAGGCTCCCGGGCGTTCCCACCTATGAATCCATGGGATTTGTGTTTTTCGGGAATTCTGCCCCATCCCAGGACAAACCGGGCCGTTTCCACCTGTGAATCCACGGGATTTGCGCTTTTCGGGAATTCTGCCCCATCCCGGGAGGATCCCCAGGGCGTGGATCCAGCGGGATCCCGGGATGGGGACATTTCCTTGGCTCTGTCCCTCCTTCTGTCCCCGCACCTCGTTCCCGGCCCTTTCTCTGCCTTTTCCCGTCCCTCTCTCCCGCATTCCCTGTTCCATAAAATCCACATTTCCCGCTCCGGAATTCCAGCGATTATTTGGGATCATTTCAAGAAAATCCATGGTTTTGGCTTTGGCTCCCGGGCTCGTTGGCTCCGGAATTCCGGTGATTATTTGGGATCATTTCAATACCGGACCGGAACGAGCCTCCCCCCAAAACGAGGCCAAATCCCAAAATAAACCCCAAAACCGGGATAAACCCCCCCAAAAAGGAGGGGGAATTCTCTGGGAATTCCAGCCCAGTCCCTCCCCACCCTCCCGGCCGGGAATTCCTTCCCCAAATCCCACTTTCCAGGATGCAACGATTCCTTTCCATGATTCCCCCGCCTCCAATCCCTGCTCCAGCGCTGCCATCCCGATATTCCAGCGGCTGCGATCGGGAGGGATCTCCCGCTGCGGATCCCACACGAACGGGGAATCGCCGAGCGCCGGGACACCGGGAATGGATCCCACCGGCAATGGATCCCACCGGGAATGGATCCCACCGGCAATGGATCCCACCGGCAATGGATCCCGGGGCGGGCGGGCAGGGGTGGCTGGGATCTTGGGAAGCGATTCCTCCCTCCGGGAGCTTCCAGGGACGCAATTCCCGAGCTCCTGGGGCCCCCTAAAGGCCCGCATTGGGAGCGAGCCCGGGAGTGGGAAAAATCCACGGAAAGGCCCCAAAATCCCTCCCTTGGAATCTCAGATGGGAGCGCGGAGCCGGCCCGGATCCAAAGGGGGATTCGGGATCGCCCGTTCCAGGTGGGAACATCCCCGAAGCCCAAAAGGAGCTCCGGGATCAGATCCCGGCCCTGCCTGGCCGGGGCAGCGCTGAGATTCCGCCCTTCCCGTTAAAGATCCCACAGAATTCCCGGATCCCCGGGGGTTTTCCTGCATTTCCCTCCTCTTCTCTGCTTTTCCCAGCTTTTTCTTCCTCTTTTTGTTTCATTTTTCTTTGTCTTTCCCCTTTTTTTTTGGCCTTCATTCCCACCTTTCCCTTCTTTCCCCTTTTCTCCCCTTCTCCCTCTCTTTTCCTCATTTTCCTTTGCTTTCCCCCATTTTTCCTTCACTTTTCCCCATTTCCTGCTGTTTTCCTTCATTTTTACCCCTTTCCCCCCAGTTTTCCCTTTGCTTTTTTCCCATTTTTCCTTTGCTTTTCCCCATTTTCCTGTCTTTTTTCCCCTCCATTTTTACCCTTTTCCCTCAGTTTTCCCTTTGTTTTTCCCCATTTTTCCCGGTGTTCCCGACCCCCAAATCCCCCCCAATTTGGGGTTTCCCCAAAACCCCCCCGATGCGCTGGGGGGGGAGGGGGGGGGGAAATGGGGAACACCGGGAAAAATGGGGAAAAACAAAGGGAAAACTGAGGAGAAAGGGTAAAAATGAAGGAAAACAGCAGGAAAATGGGGAAAAGCAAAGGAAAAATGGGAAAAAGAGAGGGAGAAGGGGAGAAAAGGGGAAAGAAGGGAAAGGTGGGAATGAAGGCCAAAAGAAAAGGGGGTAAACGAAGAAAAATGAAACAAAAAGAGGAAGAAAAAGCTGGGAAAAGCAGGGAAGAGGAGGGAAATGCAGGAAAACCCCCGGGGATCCGGGAATTCTGTGGGATCTTTAACGGGAAGGGCGGAATCTCAGCGCTGCCCCGGCCAGGCAGGGCCGGGATCTGATCCCGGAGCTCCTTTTGGGCTTCGGGGATGTTCCCACCTGGAACGGGCGATCCCGAATCCCCCTTTGGATCCGGGCCGGCTCCGCGCTCCCGTCTGAGATTCCAAGGGAGGGATTTTGGGGCCTTTCCGTGGATTTTTCCCACTCCCGGGCTCGCTCCCAATGCGGGCCTTTAGGGGGCCCCAGGAGCTCGGGAATTGCGTCCCTGGAAGCTCCCGGAGGGAGGAATCGCTTCCCAAGATCCCAGCCACCCCTGCCCGCCCGCCCCGGGATCCATTGCCGGTGGGATCCATTGCCGGTGGGATCCATTCCCGGTGGGATCCATTGCCGGTGGGATCCATTCCCGGTGTCCCGGCGCTCGGCGATTCCCCGTTCGTGTGGGATCCGCAGCGGGAGATCCCTCCCGATCGCAGCCGCTGGAATATCGGGATGGCAGCGCTGGAGCAGGGATTGGAGGCGGGGGAATCATGGAAAGGAATCGTTTCATCCTGGAAAGTGGGATTTGGGAAGGAATTCCTGCTCCTGCAGAGCTGGGGGAGGCCCCTTGTCCATAAAACCATGGAATTGCTGAGCTTGGAAAAGGCCTCGGAGCCCATGGATCCAACCATTCCCGGCACTGCCGGGGCCACCCCGGTTCCAGCTCCCACCCCAAATCCACAGGGATTTCGATCCCACCGGGAATGGGGGCTCCAGCCCCGCCCCGGGCAGCTGGAAGGGCTGGAAAACCTTTCCAGGCAGGAATCGTTCCCAAAATCCAACCTGGACCTCCCTTGGTGCAACGCCCAGGATCCAAATCCCATCCGAAAATCCCTGGGAATCCCGGTGCGCTTTCCATCAAATCACCAGCCTGGAGTCGGGCACCGGCTCGGAGAGAGATTCCTGCAGGAAAACATCGCCAGGAAAACCATGGAAAGGGAAATTCCTCATGGAATTCGCATCACGGAGAGGTTTGGGTGGGAAGGGCCCTTAAATCCACCCCCATTCCATGGGCTGGGACACATTCCCTGATCCCAGGCTGCTCCAGCCCGGCCTGGGAACGCTTCCAGGGATCCGGGGGCCGCCACAGGATCTGCAGGATTTGGGATTTGCTCCCAAGTCTGATCCAGCTTTTCCTCCCGGGGATCCGCGGGGTTGCTGGGAGAGGGTTTGGGAAGGGATTTTGGGGCTCTTTTCCTGCTCCACATTCCCAAAAAACCAGCTCGGATCCCGACTGCTTCCGTGTTCCCTCCCGGCTGGATTTCCTCATCTCCAAGGGCTTTTCCCACCTCAACAATTCCATGATTCCATGGGATGGGTTTGACCTCCGCTGGCACCAGAAGTCATTCCCGTCTCCGGAGCAGCTTTTATCCCGTTTTAATCGCTTTAAATCCCGTTTTTCCTCTCTCGTTCCTCTTTTCCAGCAGAATCCCGCAGGGCGAGGCTCCCCCGTGCCGGAATCCAACCCGGACCCATCCCAGAACAAATCCATGGATGGAAACCGAGGAGGAGGAAAAGCTCCGAACGCTCGGTCCCGCTGGAATCTCCCGAAATCCAGTGAAATATTTCCACTTTTTCGCCTTTCCTGGGATAAAGGACAAATCCTGGCCCTTCCCTTCATCCCGGATTGTCATTCCCTGCTCCCACCGAGCCGCGGCCGAGGAGTTTGGGATCATCCCAGACTCTCCGTGCCTCAGTTTCCCTGCGGATTCAGCGCTCCTCTCCCCATTCCCGGGGTTTTGGATGCTCCTGCCGGCCGGGAATTGGGAGTGGAAGGATGGGAATTCCCTGGAGCTGGGACACGGATCCGCCTCGTTCCCTCCGGGAAGGAATTCCAGGGGGAAACTCCGCCCTTTTCCACCTGGGGGGACGCTCCTGCTTCTCTTCCCTGGGGATATTCCAGCCCCTGCTTCCCCCGGGAATGTTCCGGCCTCGGTTTTCCCTCTCCCGATTCCTCCGGGAATATTCCAGCCCCGATTCCTCCGGGAATATTCCAGCCCCGATTCCCCCGGGAATATTCCAGCCCCGGTTCCGCCTCTCCCGATTCCCCCGGGAATATTCCAGCCCCGATTCGCCCGGGAATATTCCAGCCCCGATTCCGCCTCTCCCGGTTCCCCCGGGAATATTCCAGCCCCGGTTCCACCTCTCCCCGTTCCCCCGGGAATATTCCAGCCCCGATTCGCCCGGGAATATTCCAGCCCCGGTTCCGCCTCTCCCCGTTCCCCCGGGAATATTCCAGCCCCGATTCCTCCTCTCCCCGTTCCCCCGGGAATATTCCAGCCCCGGTTCCACCTCTCCCCGTTCCCCCGGGAATATTCCAGCCCCGGTTCCCCCCCGCCCCTGCCCTGATTTCCCGAGGGATGCTCCTGCCCCGGTTCTCCCTGGCCCGGTTCCCCCGGGATGTGCTCCTGTCCCGGTTTCCCCTCTCCGGGTATTCCCAGCAGATTCTCCTCCCCATTTTTTCCCGGGGGACGCTCCTATCCCGGTTCCCCGTGTCCCGGTACTCCCGGCAGATGTTCCCGCCGCGTTTTTCCCGGGAGATGCTCCTATCCCGGTTTCCCCTATCCCGGTACCCCCGGGAGATGCTCCCGGCCCGGTACCCCCGGTTCCTGTCCCGGTACCTCCGAGATGTGCTCCTATCCCGGTTCCCCCTATCCCGATCCTCCCTGGGACATGTCCCTGCCCCGTTTCTCCCGGGAAATCCCCGTTTCCTATCCCGGTTCCCCTTATCCCGGTAACTCCGGGAGATTCTCCTCTCCCGTTTTCCCCTTATCCCGTTCCTGCCCCGTTTCTCCCGTGGGACGCTGCATTCCCGCTTCTCTCTTCCCCTGCCCCTCTCCCGGCCCGGGGCGGGTGCTGGAGCGGCGGGGGGAGCCCGGCCCCGGTGGGAAGGAGGGAGGGAAGGGGCGGAGGATCCCGGCCCCGGTGGGAAGGAGGGAGGGAGGGAGGGAGGGAAGGGGCGGAGGATCCCGGCCCCGCTCCCGTTCCCCGCCTACAAAAGGCTCCGGGCCGGGCGGGCCCCGCTCCCAGCGCCGGGACCCCCGCACCCATGGGCGGCTGCCGGGCCCCTCCGCGCCCCCGCGGAGCCGCCGCCGCTCAGCCCCGGGGGTCCCCTCGCCGCCCTCGGCCTCCTGTCCCGGCCACCTCCGGGGCGCAGCCCGGGGACTGAGGGAAATCCCGGGGACTGAGGGAAATCCCGGGAAGAGACCACGGGAAGAGCTCGGGCCCGCGGGTGAGTGCGGACAGCGGGGACCGGGAGCGCCGGGAGCGGGGCTGGAGGAGCCGCCGAGCCCCGGGGGGTGCGCGGGGAGGGAGAGGCTCCGGTCCCGGTTCCCCCCGGGAATGCTCCAGCCCCGAATCCCTCTGTCCCGGTTCTCCCCGGGAATGCTCCAGCCCCGAATCCCTCTGTCCCGGTTCCCCCCGGGAATGCTCCAGCCCCGAATCCCTCTGTCCCGGTTCCCCCCGGGAATGCTCCAGCCCCGAATCCCTCTGTCCCGGTTCCCCCCGGGAATGCTCCAGCCCCGAATCCCTCTGTCCCGGTTCTCCCCTCGGGAATGCTCCAGCCCCGAATCCCTCTGTCCCGGTTCTCCAACCGGGAATGCTCCAGCCCCGAATCCCTCTGTCCCGGTTCTCCAACCGGGAATGCTCCAGCCCCGAATCCCTCTGTCCCGGTTCCCCCCGGGAATGCTCCAGTCCCGAATCCCTCTGTCCCGGTTCTCCCGGGAATGCTCCTGCCCTTTTTCCTTCCCCTGTCCCCGTTCCCTGGGGGATTCTCCTGCCCCGGACTCCCCAGGCGAGTTCTGAGAGAGCCCCCGGAATTCCTGGATGGCATTTCCCCCTTGGAAGCGGGACCAGGAGCTGGGAATGCTGCTGGTTTAACTGCGACAAAACTCCGGCGGCACCAGAGGCACAACAATCCCGGGAAAACAGAATCCATGGATCCGTGGCCCTGCTCCAAACCCCGTCCAGTCTGGCCTCGGACACTGCCAGGGATCCAGGGGCAGCCGGGGATTCCCTGGGAATTCCAGCCCAGCCGGGAATTCCTTCCCAAGATCCCAGCCCGAGCTCCCCTTTCCCAGGGAAATCCCTCCATTCCCGCCTCTCCCAGCCTGCCATTGGATCCAGCCCCAGCCCGACTCCTCTGCGGGAAGGAATTCCGGCCTCCAGGCCCTTCCCTGGGAATCTCGGCACTCCAGGAAGGCTCTCCCTTCCCTTTCCCATCCCCGACTTCCAGAAAAACCCCTGGCCATGGATTCGGAGCCTCCTGGATCCCAGAATCCCGGAATGCTTTGGCTGGGATCCCCGCAGCTTCAATCCCATCCCATTCCAAGGCCGGCACCTCCCCCGATGATCCCAGGCTGCTCCAGCCTTTCCTTGGACACTGCCAGGGATCCGGGCATTCCCTGGGAATTCCAGCCCAGCCGGGAATTCCTTCCCAAGATCCCAGCCCAAGCTCCCCTTTCCCACTGGGAAGCCATTCCCTGCCTCCTGCCCCTCCAGCCCTTTCCCAAATTCCAGCTCTCCTGGAGCCCCTTTAGGCTCGGGAAGTGGCTCCGAGGATTCCCTGGATCCTTCCCTTCTCCAGCTGAACATTCCCAGCTCTCCCAGCCTGGCTCCAGAGGGGCTCCAGCCCTCGGAGCAGCTCTGGGTTCTCCTCCGGCCTCGCTCCAGCAGCTCCGTGTCCTGCTGATTTTGGGATCCCGGAGCTGGGGGCTCACCTGCTCCACCCCAGAGCCGGAGCCTGGCAGGGATTGGCCGGGATTGGGATACACCAAGCGCCCGATTCCAGCTGGTATTCCCGTTTTTCCCCGGCAGGATGGAGAACAAGGCCGTGTATCTCCGCACCTTCTCCGAGCGGGAGAGCGGATCCGTCCTGGAGGAGCCCTTCGAGGGAAGGAGCCTTTCCAAGCTGAACCTCTGCGAGGACGGTGAGGGCGGATCCACCTCCGGATCCACCTCCGGATCCACCTCCGGATCCACCTCTGGATCACGGGGGCAATGGGAGCACGGAGAGCTCCTGGGAGCTGGGATTGCTCGGGAAGGAGCTCCGGATTCGGCTCCACGTGGGCAGAGGTGTCCGGAATGAGCTCCGTGCTCAGCTCCGGCGTCCAGGCAGGATTCCCTGGGAAACGGGGATGGATCCTGTGGTGGGAGCAGCACCGGGATGTGTCTCCAGCACAGGTTTTCCAGGGATTCTGTGGCTGCCCCTGGATCCCTGGCAGTGTCCAAGGAAAGGTTGGAAGGGGCTTGGAGCAGCCTGGGATCGTGGGAGGTGCCGGGGTTGGAATGGGATGGGATTCAAGGTCTCTTCCCACCCAAAGCATTCCGGGATTCCGGGATCAAGGAGGCTCAGAATCCATCCCGAGGGATTTTTATGGAAGTCGGGCATGAGAAAAGGGAGGAAAAGGGAAGGGAGACCCTTCCTGGAGTGCCGAGATTCCCAGGGAAGCCCCTGGAGCCTGAAATTCCTTCCCGCAGAGGAGTCGGGATGGGGCTGGATCCAATGGCAGGCTGGGAGAGCTGGGAATGTCCAGCTGGAGAAGGGAAAGATCCAGGGAATCCTTGGAGCCCCTTCCCAAGCCTAAAGGGGCTCCAGGAGAGCTGGGATTTGGGATAGAGGGGCAGGAGGGGCAGGAGGCAGGGAATGGCTTCCCAGTGGGAAAGGGGAGCTTGGGCTGGGATCTTGGGAAGGAATTCCCGGCTGGGAGGGTGGGGAGGGGCTGGGAACATCCAGCTCCGGATGAATTCCTTCCGGGAATGCTGCAAGGGGCTCATGGAGGTGATTCCAAGGGCACCTGTGGGGGTCTCCAGCCCCGGGGTAGGGACAGCTTTGGATCCAGAGGGTGGATTTCCCATCCAGGCCATCCCTGGGGGTTGATCCCATTCCCAAAGGTTGATATCCCTGCTCCCGCCTCTTCCCAGCTTCCCGCAGGCCGATCCTGCCGTTCCCATCCTTTCCCAGCGGCAAACAGCTGCGAGAGCCGGGAGGGAAGGGTCGGAGGCCTCCAGGACTGATCCCAGCATTCCCAGCAAATCCCTTTCCCCGGGAAGGCTCGGAGGTACCTCCCTGGCTTTGGGATTTTTTATGGAAGTCCGCCTGGAATTCTCAGGGCTCATCCATAACTCATCCCAACCTTCCAGGGAAGCCCATTCCCACGGGGGAGAGGTCTCTGGAGGGAGATTTCTGGGAAGGGGCAGGACTAGGCCGTCCCTGGGGATGGCACCACCCGGATCCCGCCTGGATCCATGGAAAACTCCCGCCGGGGGGGGCCGAGGATCCATCGGGAGAGGGATCCAAGCTTTGCGCCCGCCCAGGAACAGCATTCCCGCACCTTTTCCAGGGTTTTGGGGACCCCGCATCCCGCTTTCCCGAGGAGCGGGCGGGTCGCGGCTGCGCTCCCTGGAGCCTGGGCAGGGGCAGGAAATGTTCGCTTTTCCTTGGAATCCGGCCGGAGCCTTTCCCTGGGCCCGGGCTGTGCAAATCCTCCTTCCAAGGGCCGGGAATGGGAGTGGGTGGATCGGGGCGCGCCGCCAGCTCCTCCCGGAGTGTCCCAGGAGCCGCTGGAAGTGCGAGTGTCAGGAAAACATCGCCGCTCTCCTCGTCCCGCAGCCCGCGGCTCCAGGAATTCCGGGGTGGGAGCGCGGGCTGAGATCCGTCCCGCATTCCCTCGGGATCGCCGCCTGCATCCCTGAGCTCATTCCCGAGCTCCAAAGCCGGGCTGGGTTTCGGGATCCGCCCGCCGGAACCCTTTCCCGGCTGGAGGCTTTTCCAAACATCGCCGTTTTCCCGGGATGGACACACCGGGACAACGGCGGAGCTTGGGAAGGACAAGGATGCCGTGGGGAAGGGTCCTGGAATGCTGGGACCCCTCCCGCAGTCCATCGGTTCCATCTCCGGAATTCCAAGGAGTAGCGAGATCCCACCGGGATCTGAGCTCCGGCCCCATGGATGGGGCGAGATCCCACCCGGCCATCGCCGGGCAGGGATGGAATTGCTCCTGGACAGGGAATGAGATCCCAAATCCCGGCAGGGATGCTCCAGGCTGGAGCTGGGAATTGCTCCTGGAAAAGGAATGAGATCCCAAATCCCGGCAGGGATGCTCCAGGCTGGAGCTGGGAATTGCTCCTGGAAAAGGAATGAGATCCCAAATCCCGGCAGGGATGCTCCAGGCTGGAGCTGGGAATTGCTCCTGGACAGGGAATGAGATCCCAAATCCCGGCAGGGATGCTCCAGGCTGGAGCTGGGAATTGCTCCTGGACAGGGAATGAGATCCCAAATCCCGGCAGGGATGGTCCGGGCTGGAGCTGGGAATTGCTCCTGGACAGGGAATGAGATCCCAAATCCCGGCAGGGATGCTCCAGGCTGGAGCTGGGAATTGCTCCTGGAAAAGGAATGAGATCCCAAATCCCGGCAGGGATGCTCCAGGCTGGAGCTGGGAATTGCTCCTGGACAGGGAATGAGATCCCAAATCCCGGCAGGGATGGTCCGGGCTGGAGATGGGAATTGCTCCTGGAAAAGGAATGAGATCCCAAATCCCGGCAGGGATGGTCCGGGCTGGAGATGGGAATTGCTCCTGGAAAAGGAATGAGATCCCAAATCCCGGCAGGGATGGTCCGGGCTGGAGCTGGGAATTGCTCCTGGAAAAGGAATGAGATCCCAAATCCCGGCAGGGATGGTCCGGGCTGGAGATGGGAATTGCTCCTGGAAAAGGAATGAGATCCCAAATCCCGGCAGGGATGGTCCGGGCTGGAGATGGGAATTGCTCCTGGACAGGGATGAGATCCCAAATCCCGGCAGGGATGGTCCGGGCTGGAGATGGGAATTGCTCCTGGACAGGGATGAGATCCCAAATCCCGGCAGGGATGCTCCAGGCTGGAGCTGGGAATTGCTCCTGGACAGGGATGAGATCCCAAATCCCGGCAGGGATGGTCCGGGCTGGATCCGGCCGGGATCAGCGAGGTCCCCATCCAGGAGGTTTGGATTTGGGGTTCCCCCTCTCCTGTGGGATGAGGGGCTCTGGGTCGGAGCCTCGGAGCTCCAAGGAGCACGAAACACCGGGATGGAGGCACCCAGGGCTCCGGGTGGGAATTCTGGGCTCTTCCTGCATCTTCTGTTGGTGTCTCCTTGGGAACGCTCGGATCTGGGAAAGGGCGAATCCGGGCTCCCGGCAATCCTGTGATCCTGCCAGGATCCAGCAGGGAATGGATCGGGTGGGAAGGGACCTGAAATCCCATCCCATTCCAGGGGCAGGGACACCTTTCCCTATCCCAGGGAGCTCCAACCTTTCCTTGGCCACTCCCAGGGATCCAGGGATTCTCTGGGAATTCCCGTCCAGCCCCTCCCCACCCTCCCAGCTGGGAATTCCTTCCCAAGATCCCACCCCAAGCTCCCCTTTCCCACTGGGAAGCCATTCCCTGCCTCCTGCCCCTCCAGCCCTTTCCCAAATCCCAGCTCTCCTGGAGCCCCTTTAGGCTCGGGAAGCGGCTCCAAGCTCTCCCTGGAGCTCAGGGTTTTCCTTGGAGCTGCATCCCACGGGATTTGCCTGCTGGGAACCCCAGCCTGGAGCCATCCCAGCGGCTCCCGGGGATCCCGGAATGCTTTGGGTGGGAAGGGACCTCAAATCCCATCCCATTCCAACCCCGACCCCTTCCCCTATCCCAGGCTGCTCCAATCCCATCCAGCCTTTCCTTGGACACTCCCAGGGATGGAGCCCCCGGTGCTGCTCCCCTCCCTTGTAGGGGTGATCCCAACATTCCCGCAGCATTCCAAGGCCTCCATCAGCCCGTGTCCTGCTCTGTCCCGCAGATCCCGGCCGGAGGATGAAGGCCTCGGGATGCTGTGGCCGGATGGGCTCCGTGGCGGCGCTGAAATATTCCGTGGTGGGACTTTACCTCCTCGTGCTCCTCATCCTGGTCGGAATCTTCATCCTGGCAGGTGAGGCCGGGCCGGCTCCTCCCGGGAGGCTCCCAGAGCCAGGAGCATCCATCCATGGGCTTGGAATCCCGGCTCGGGAGGGTTTTCCAGGCCATGCAGGGGAGGAAAAGTTGGGATCCAGCAGAACTCCAAGGAGCTCTGAGCTCCTTGGGATCAAGAGCTTGAGCCTGATCTGGCTCCGCGCGGAGCATCGGGAGCGGCCGGGATGGAATCCCTGAGGCTGGAATTGCTGCAGGGTTTGAGGGTGGAGCACTGGGAATGCTGAGGCTCGGGAGAGGTTCGGGAACTGCCTCCCGTCAGCCGTTCCCAGCTGGCTTTTCCTGGGATAAGGATGATGGGATGCAGGCAGGGCGTTATCCTGGCACATTCCAGGCCTCCTGCCTCCCCTTTCCCGAATTTTGGTGAGTGCAGGGATGGCGAAGGCCCTTGGGAATGCCTGGAATTCCCACCCAGCCCCCAGGAATTACCCAGCTCATCCCGGCACACACATTCCGTGGGATCCGCGCTGCCTCAGGCTTGTTCCCCCTCCCTTGTCCTCCTGGAAGAAATTTGGGAAATTCCTGGTTTAATCCCCAATCCCAAGATTTCCCTTGATGGGTGGGAAACGCCACCTCCATGGATCAGCTCCTCGTTCCCATCCCTCCTTCCCAGCGCTTATCCCGTTATCCATGGCGGGAAGGGATGTGAACCCCCCCCCCCCTTTTCCATCCCAAATTTCCCCTTGGTGTTCTCCGAGGGATGGGAAAGGCTGGAGAAGATTTTGCTGGAATTTTGAGGCCTCTCCCAGCGATCCCTTGCCTCGCATTGTTTGGATGTTGTTGTTGTTGGCCGGCGGATCCCGGAGCGAGGGATGCCATGGATTCGGGACAAGCTCCGGTCCCGGGCCGGGCTGCAGCTCCAGGAATAACAACAACAACCTCTGGCTTCGGGAATCTTCCAATTCCCACCTCCCGGAGTGGCGGGACTGGTGGGATTCCAGGAAAACCTCAGGAAAACCACTTTGGCCCCTGGGCTGTCACCCGGAATCCTGGAAAAGGGAGGCAGAGGGACGAGGGGAATCGGCTCCGTGCTTGTGGCTTTCTGGAGGTTTGGAATTTTAAGCCAAGCCTCTGGATTTGGATGCGGCCGAGCCCTGGAATTTCGAGCTGGGGGTTTTCCAGAGGGTTATCCCGGCTGGAAAACCGCAGGCATGGGATGGTGTGGGATAAAGGGATCGCATCCAGCCGGGAATCGCAGGGAGACAGCCTCAGGTGTTGGAGCTGGTTGGTCCTTGGAAAACCGGGAATGTTCATGGACACCTTTAATGCCGGAGGGCTCGGATTTCCTATGGAAAATCCCTTTTTGGGCTCCTGGAGACGGACACAGAGCTGGGAATTCCTCTCCAGCTCCGTGTCCCATCCAAGGGGAAGGGGCATGGAAAGGCGCACGGAATCACGGAATGGTTGGGGTGGGAAGGGACATGGAAAGGTCCCTAATTCCATAGGGACGCTTCCCACCATCCCGGGTTGCTCCAAGCCCCATCCAACCTGCCCGGGAATGTTTTGGGGTGGGTGTGGCCAGGAATTGTTTGAGATCCCGCTGGGGCAGGTGACCGTCCTCGGAAAAGATGTTGGGAAAGGGTCAGTGCCAAAAATCCACGGAAACACTGGGAGCAGTGGGAATGGGATCTTTTCCGTCCTGGAGCCGGAATTTTCCGCATGGAGCTCAGGTGGCACCTGGGAATTCCCATTCCCTACATCCCTGTCCCTGCTCCTCCCAATCCATTAAAAAGCCTCTGAGCTTGAGGTTGGGGCTCCAATCTCCAACTTTTCCATGGAATCATTGAGGCTGGAAAATTCCTTGGACCCCCCCTTGAGTCCAACCATTCCCAGCCCTGACCCGTGTCCCCACGTGCCACATCCACATGGATTTGAATCCCTCCAGGAATGGGGATTCCAGCCCCGGCCGACCTTTTCCATTAGGGAATCGTTCCTGATTCCAACCTGAGCTTTCCCCGGCAAAACTTGAGGCCGTTCCCTCTCATCATCGATCGATAACGATAAAATCCCACGGATCCCAAAGGTTTTTCCTCAAGGAATGTTTTTCCCGGTAGTTTTCCATCCTTCCCATGGGATCTGTTCCACCTGAGCTCCTGCACCAGTCCCTCAGATCCCTCCCAGGGATGCCGGGGCCAAACTGGGATGAGCAGAGGGACCTGAACCTCGCCCTGTCCCGGGAGAGGAGCTCCCAGCCGGAATTCCGGGACATCTGGTGGGATTCATGGACAGGGATTGTAAAGATGCCTGGAAGAACCTGATTCCAGGTGGGACAGGGCCTGGAGCAGCCTGGGATAGGGGGAGGTGCCGGGGTTGGAATGGGATGGGATGGAAGGTCCCTTCCCACCCAAACCATTCCATGAGTCTGGGATTCCATGGAGCTGCTGGGATGGCTCCAGGCTGCGGTTCTGGTTCTCGGCACACAAATCCCATGGGATGCGGCTCCAAGGGATTTAAGGAAAGCCCTGGGGTTCACTTGGGATCTCGGGACTCCAGGAAGGGTCTCTGTTCTCTTTTCCTCCCTTTTACTTCCCTAAAAATCCCTCTGAACGGATTCTGAGCGTCCTTCATCCCAGAATCCTGGAATCATTGGAGTGGGAAGGGACATTCCATCCCATCCCATTCCATGGGCAGGGAATTCTCCCATCCCAGGTTGCTCCATTTCTCCTCCATAGAATTGTGGCGGTTCCGCTCCAGCCCAAGCCCAAAGGAAAACAGGAAGAGTTGATTTTATTTCAGGAAAAAACCCCAATTCCCGTTGTTTTTGTGGGCTTGGCTTGGAGCTTCCCAGTCTGAGGCTGAGGAATATTCCCTTGTCTGATATTCCCCTGCCCGGATCAGCATTTTTGGGATGCAGTGGGGTGCTGGGATTTGGGATTGGGATTTACTGGGCACCTGGGGCCACTGAAGGCAGGAGGTTCTCCCCAAATTCCCAGGTTTCCTCTCTGAACCCTGCCTTGAAATTCTGGGATTTGGTGCGGGGCCGGGAAGGGTTTGGAGTCTGGAATTCTCTGCCAGCTGGGATACAGAGGTGGGGGTGTCATGCTCTGGAGCTGGGGTGGGATTTCTCCCTCAGGAAGAGCCTCAGGATGTGGGATGGGGATGATCCGGAGCCGGGGTCGGTTTGTTCCCTTGGGATTCCTGGTGGCCCCGGAATGCGGGATGCAGGAATCGGGATGCGGATGCTCCAGAGTCAGGGTGGGTTTCATCCCTTGGGAAGAGCCCTGGAAGCCCTTGGATAGGGATACTCTGATTTGGGTGTTTCCCTTGGGAAGAGCCCTGGCATTCCCGGGATGGGGATGTGGATGCTCCAGAGCTGGGCTGGGTGTCTCCATTGGGAAGAGCTTTGACAATCCTTGGGTAGGGATGCTCCGGAGCACCCACATCCCCATCCCAGGGAATTCCAGGACCTTTCCTGAGGGAGACACCTAACCCACATCCAGAGTATCCCTATCCAAGGGCTGTCGAAGCTCTTCCCAAAGGAGGAAACCCACCCCGGCCCCGGAGCATCTCCATCCCCATCGCAGGGAATTCCAGGACCCTTCCCGAGGGAGACACCCAAGCCCAACTCTGGGGTGGGTTTCCTCCCTTGGGAAGAGCCCTGGAAGCCCTGGGAGCCCTGGGATGGGGATGATCCTGAACCAGGATGGGTTTCATCCCTTGGGAAGAGCCCTGGCAGCCCTTGGGATGGGGATGATCCTGAGCCCTTGGATGGGGATGTGGATGCTCCAGAGCCAGGCTGGGTTTATTCCCTCAGGAAGAGCCCTGGCAGCCCTTGGATGGGGATGCTCCAGAGCTGGATTGGGTTTGTCCCTCGGGAAGAGCCCTGGCAGCCCTTGGATAGGAATACTCCAGAGCTGGGTTGGGTTTGTCCCTCGGGAAGAGCCCTGGCAGCCCCGGATTTGCGGGATGTGGTTCTTGGAAGCCACCAGCAAACCACACCCAGCGCCGAGGAAATCTGGGAGCCAGGGCCGAGCTCGGATCCAGGATCCGCATCCAGAAGGGAAACCGGACTGTAAACACTCGAATCCAAAGCTCCGGGTGGGAAGAAGCCGGGATTGGGTCTGTTTGGAGCAAGGAAAAGCAGATGATCCCGGCAGCCGGGCTCTGGCAGAGCTCTGGAACATCGGGAACCACCTGGAAAATCCCAGGGCTGTGGCTGTCCCTCCTGAGGCAGGTGACACCTTCCAGGGACATCTCCGTCGGTGCAGTGTCCATGGAAGTGTCCAAGGAAAGGCTGGATGGGATTGGAGCCGCCTGGGATAGGGGAAGGGGTCGAGGTTGGAATGGGATGGGATTTGAGGTCCCTTCCCACCCAAAGCATTCTGGGATCCTTGGGAGCCGCTGGGATGGCTCCAGGCTGAGGTTCTGTTTTCCAGCAGGGAAATCCCATGGGATGCAGCTCCAAGGAAAACCCTGAGCTCCAGGGAGAGCTTGGAGCCCCTTCCCGAGCCTAAAGGAGCTCCAGGAGAGCTGGGATTTGGGATAAAGGCTGGAGGGGCAGGAGGCAGGGAATGGCTTCCCAGTGGGAAAGGGGAGCTTGGGGTGGGATCTTGGGAAGGAATTCCCGGCTGGGCTGGAATTCTCAGAGAAGCTGTGGCTGCCCCTGGATCCCTGGGAGTGGCCAAGGCCAGGCTGGATGGGGCTTGGAGCACGCTGGGATCACGGGAAAGTGTCCCTATCCAGGTGGAATGGGATGAGCTTTACGGTTCCTTCCCGCCCAAGCCATTCCAGGATTCTCCAGCACTTCCTCCTCCTCGCCTTGGATTCCAGGAGGGGCTGATGGTGGGGAACCTTTTTGGGGTGGGAATTCCACCTCCAGGCGCCGAGGAACCGGGAACGACCTTGGGAGGATCCCACCTCCAAGGGTTCTTCCTGACCTCCCGCTGCTCTCCCTCCATCCCAGTGTCCCGGCCACAGCCGTCCCCCGAGGACCTGAAGGCGCTGCTGGGAAACGTCCACCGGCTCAACGAGACCTTCCGGGACCTGCAGCTGCAGCTGCTGCACCCCCTTCCCAAGGGCGACCTCCTGGAGCACATCTGGCGGCTCCAGGACCTCCTGCAGAACCACTCGGACTCGCTGTTCCTGCTGACGGGATCGCTCCAGAGGCTGGAGGGGCTCCTGTGGAGCCTCCAGAGCCAGGCGAGCCAGACGGACCGATCCGTGTCCCGGCTCTGGGATTCCCTGAGCCAGCAGAGCGACGCGGCCCAGCTGGAGCTGTCGCGGCTCTCCGTGGACGGCAACAGCAGCCGGCTGCTCCTGGAGCACCACGAGCGCCTCCTGGGCCACCTGGGCGGGCGGCTGGAAGCCCTGGGCGAGCAGGTGACGGTCCTGGCCGGGGCCGTGGATTCCATGAACCGCAGCTTCTCCTACGACGTCCGCGTGCACCATTCCCGGCTCCGGGACCTGCAGGGGCTCCTGGGGAACGCCAGCGCGGACGCGCGGCGGATGCGGACGGAGCACGCGGCCATGGAGCGGCAGCTGAGGCTGGAGCTGGACGTGCTCAACAACGTCACCGAGGAGCTGCGCATGAAGGACTGGGAGCATTCCACGGCGCTGCGGAACATCTCCGTGATCCGCGGTGAGCGGAGCCCGCCGGGAGAGGGGTGGGATTGGGAATGGTCCCCGTGGTCCTGTGGGATGCGGGTCAATGCACCGGGGGTTGGAGAATCGGGGAGTTGTTGAGGTTGGAAATGCTCTCCGAGGTCCTGGAGTCCAAGCGTTGGCCACCACTGATCCATGTCCCCCCAAATCCACGTGGATTTGGATCCCTCCAGGATTGGGGGCACCAAACCTCCCTGGGTCTGTTCCAATCCTTCACAACTCTTTCCACGAAGGAATTGTTCCCAATATCCGACTAAACCTTCCCTGGCACAGCCCGAGGCCGTTTCCTCATCCCATTTCTTTTTTCCCGGGAGCAGAGCCCAACTCCCACCTGGCTTCAACTTCTCATGGAGCTTTGGGGAGGGAAAAGGTCCCCCCGGAGCCTCCTTTGCTCCAGGCTGAGCCCCTTTCCCAGCTCCCTCAGCCGCTCCTGCTGCTCCAGCCCCTTCCCAGCTCCGTTCCCTGCCCTGGACACGCTCCAGCCCCTCCGGGGCTCTCCCAGAAGGGCCCCCATCCATCCCTGCTCAGGTGTCTCCAGCCCCTTGGACTCTCCAAATATTCCCCATCCATGGTTAGGAACAAAGCTCCCAAGGTTCCCTCAAAGATGCCAGGAAAAAACAGCTTCTCCCATCCCATCTTCTCCTCCTTTTCCACCCCCAGCCCTTCCCAAATCCCGGAATGGTTTGCGTGGGGACCTTCAATCCCATCCTATTCCAACTCCAACATCTTCCACTGGCCCAGGCTGCTCCAAGCCCCATCCTTGGACACTCCCAGGGATCCAGGGGCAGCTGCAGCTTCTCTGGGAATGCTGTGCCAGGGAGGGACACGCCCCATGGACAAATCCAGGAGGTCCCAGTGGAAGCTCCGGGGGGAGCAGGAGCGTGGGAGCAGCTCCTGTCCCGTTTCCCGCTGGTTGCACCTGCGCAGGCCCCGTGGCTGTTGCTCGTTCCTGGTGCTTCCAGCTGGAATTCCACGCTCTAGGATCCATCCCAGGGTCTGGAGTAGGGTCTGGGATCTATTCCCAGGCTCTGGAATTCCAGCTGGAAAGGCCGGGCTGGTGCCG
Organism: Corvus hawaiiensis; assembly: GCF_020740725.1. Taxonomy (NCBI): domain Eukaryota; kingdom Metazoa; phylum Chordata; class Aves; order Passeriformes; family Corvidae; genus Corvus; species Corvus hawaiiensis. The sequence goes on from NC_063215.1 coordinate 1,244,441, forward strand.
AGGCACTTGTTCCCTTTTCCCAGCTGCTGTGGCCGGTCCCCAGCAGCTCCAGGAGATCCATCCCCCTGGAACACCAACAGCTCCTGGGGGTCCTTTCCCTCATCCCTTGGGGATGTTGGCTCCCGATCCCTGGTTTTGGGATGCTGGGATCACCCTAACCCCAACTGCTGCGATGTTTCCGTATTTCCCCCCTCCTCGGATCCCTCTTTTCCCTCCCCATCCATGGGAATGATGTCACCTGCTCTGGGATGAAGCCACCAAGGATGGGATCCATCACGGAGCCCAACAGCCCTGGAACCACTTTATCCCAAAACAAATCCCTTGGCAAGGGCCGGCACCGGATTTAGCAGCCCTGACACATTCCTGGCATCCCAAGCTTCCCTCTGTTCCCATCCCATGGATAATTTTGGAGGCCTTGTGCCCAGCTGGCTCCATCCCAGCTCCAGCTGTCCTTGGGTGAGTCCGCCGTGTTCCCGGACGGATTTGGCTGAGCCATTCCCTGCCTGCCTCGGGGGCCCTTTTCCTTCTCCCAGATCCTCAGCTCTCCCGGCCTCTGGATCCTGGATCCTGGATTTGGGCGATGGCGGCTTGGGAAGGTCGCCGGGCTCCTCTCCAGCATCCAAGGATTGCTCCAAGCACCTCCCGGGGCTCGGGAAGGACAACACAGAGGAATTTTGGGGTCTTGGGAGTCACCGGGTGGGAGAATTCCCGGGATCCACTGCCCGCCTGGATCTGCTGGTGCAATCCCTGGGTGGGATCCCAGCAGGTCCCAAGGGTGACAGGACGGTCCCATCCATCAGAAAATCCTGGGATTGGAGGGTGGGAAGCTGGGATGCAGCAGGAACGGGATTTCCCGGGTGCGAACCTCAGGAGCTGCGGGGTGGGAACAGCTGGGAATGGTCGGGAGCCTCTCCCAGCTGCCCTTCCCAGTTTTCCTTCAGCCCAGCCGCTCCCCGTGTCCCGTCCCAACAGCTGTTCCCGGGGATGGGAGGATGGGACCATCCCTGGCAGGATCCCGGAAAAACTGTGGCTGCCCCATCCCTGGAAGTGTCCATTCCCAGCATCTGGAGCTCATTCCCTGGGATCTGGGATCCATCCCTGGGGTCTGGAGTCCATTCCCTGAGTCTGGAGTCAATCCACAGGGTCTGGAGTCCATTCCGTGGGATCTGGGATCCATCCCTGGGGTCTGGGGCCCATTCCCAGGGCCTGGAGTTCATCCCCAGGATCCAGGATCCATCCCCAGGGTCTGGAATCCATTCCCTGGGTCTGCAGCTCATCCCTGGGATCTAGGATCCATCCCCATAGTCTAGGATCCATTCCCAGGGTCTGGAATCCATCCTTAGGATCTGGAGTTCATCTCCGTGATCTAGGATCCATCCCGAGGGTCTGAGGTCCATTCCTGGGATTTGAGTCCATCCCCAGGATCTGGAGTACATTCCCAAGGTCTGGGGTCCATCTCCACGCTCTAGGATCCATCCCAGGGTCTGGAGTAGGGTCTGGGATCTATTCCCAGGCTCTGGAATCCATCCCCAGGGTCCAAAGTCTTTCCCCAGGATCTGGGGTCCCTTCCCAGGATCTGGGGTCCATTCCCAGGATTTGGGGTCCCTTCCCAGGGTCTGGGGTCCATTCCCAGGATCTGGGGTCCATTCCCAGGATTTGGGGTCCATTCCCAGGATTTGGGGTCCATTCCTACATCCCCTCAGCCCCCGGAGCTGTTCATTCCCTGGGAAGAGGCAGCCAGGGCCAGTGATTCCATCGTTCCCATCGCCCTCTCCTGTCCCTGTCCGTCTCCATCCCGGGACGTTTCCTGGCCTCAAGTCAGGATCCCGTTCCGGATCCCGCTCCAGATCCCGTTCCAGATCCCGCTCTGGATCCCGCTCCAGATCCCGCTGATTCCTACAGAGCATTCCCAGATCCCTGATCCTGATCCATTAGCGCTGTGCCCATCCCGGCTCCTCCTGACCCTTTTCCATCGCCCACAGCCCTGGCTGGATCTCAGCTTCCCGAATTCCTGCCTTGTAGGATTTCTAGGAAAACACTTCCCAATCCTCCCCCGGGATGGGTGGGAATGACTTCCCGGCCTCTCCCCACCCTGGTTTCTCTCATCCCAGGAGTCTTTTTGTTTCCCATTATTTTTCTCTTCAAATTCCTTCTTCCCATTGTTTCGGCTCCCGATTATTTCCAGCTTTGGGGATTTCACCCTTTGCAGGATGAGGGAGGAAACCTCGGACTGGGATTTTCTGCTCTTTCCTGGGATTCGACCAGAATCCTGCTGTCAATTCTCTCCTAAAGGATCATCTCCAGAATTCCCAAAGGATCAGCCCAGCTGGACACAAGGAAACTGTCCCTAATGGACAATCCTTAAAATCCTTCCCAACCCCCGAAATTCCATGATTCTGTGAACATTCCCAAAAGGCAATTTTTTCCCCCTGATTTCTTGCACTTATTCCATTGGGAACATCCCAACTTCTGGCCAAAAGGAGAATTCCCGGAGTCAGCTTCCAGGTGAATTCTCCTGGCGCTCGGAGCAGGTCGGTGGAGCCCAGTTTGGAATTTAATATCCGAAAACCCCAAAAATTCAAAACCACGGAAAACCGCTCCGGCAGCTCCTTTGTCCCCGCGTTGCTCCTGTGCTTCTTGGAGATCCCTGGATCTCCCGCTGCACATTCCTGAATCCGGGATGGGATTCCCGCCCTCCTGTTGTGTTCCAGGGCCACCGGGACCCAAAGGAGACCGAGGCACGGAAGGGGTGGAGGGAGAGCCCGGACTTCCCGGCCTTCCTGGGCTCCGAGGTAAGGAAAACATTGCCGGTGTCCGGAAAATCCCCCAAAATCCCATCCTGACATAACCCGGCGGATCCAAAGCCAACGGGACAACTCCCGCTGACTTCCCGACCTGTCCCGTGGGATGTCCCGAGGGAGGTGGGGATGGATCTGCTCTCCCGGATCCTGGAACATCGGTCCTGGAGAGAAAAATGTCATCGCCCACCCGGCTCCAGGAGGATCCGGGCTGATATTCCCGGATTCCAGCATCTCCCAGGCAGGCTGGAGCAGGAGTTGGGCACCCCACTCCCAAACTGATCCTCCCAAGGCACCAGAGCTGGAATTGCTGCTGGATCCCCCCAGCAGATCCCGGGAACTCCGAGGCTTTTCCAGGATGTTTCTTCCAATGTCAGTAACGCCGAGGTTTTTTCCCCCCCTTCTTAATTCCACTGGTTTCGGGAGGAATTCCATTGGAAGCCACCAGAGGACATTCCCACCCTGAGGAAGACTCAGCTCCAGCTGTTTCTGGTTTTAAGGGATCCCTGGGAATGCTGGCTCTGCTTCCGAGGGCAGAGGTGGTGCAGGATCCCACCGGGAACGACTCTGTGCCCCCGGAGGTGATGGGATCCATCCCGCCGGGAGCTCCGATCCGCTCGGATCCCGGAGGTGATGGAGCTCCAGGGCCAAGCTGAGGGCCGGATCCAGGTTTGGATTCATATCCAGATCAAGGTCCAGGTTCAGGTCCAGCACAAGGCCAGGTCCAGACCTAAGTCCAGGTCAAGGTCCAGATCCAGGTCCAGACCCAGATGTGGGTCCAGGTCCAAGACCAGATCCAGGTTTGGATCCATATCCAGGTCAAACTCCAGGTCCAGATCTAAATCCAGATCCAAGTCCAGGTCAAGGTCCAGGTCCAAGACCAGGACTAGGTCCGGGTCCAGGTCAAGCTCCAGCTCCAGATCTGGATCCAGGTCAAAGTCCAGGTCTATGTCAAGGTCAAGATCTGGATCCAGATCCAGCTCAAGCTCCAGCTCTAGATCTGGATCCAGAACCAGGCCCAGAACCAGATCGGGATTCAGATCCAGGTCCAGGTCAAGGTCCAGAACCAGATGCAGATTCAGGTCCAGATCCAGAACTGGATCCAGGTCCGGATCCAAGTCCAGATCCAGACCCAAAGCCAGGTCCAAGTTGAGGTCCAGGATCAGGACCAGATCCACGTCCAGGATCGGGTTCAGATCCAGGTCCAAGTCCAGGTCCAGACCCATTCCTGTTATCCCCTGCTCCAAACCCACCCCATCGGACTCTGGATGGCAGAGGCAGGTCCAGATCCAGGACCAGATCCAGGTCCAGGTCCAGGAGCAGATCCAGATCCAAATCCATCCCTGGTATCCCCTGCTCCAAGGACTCTGGGGCACCCTGCCCCTGCTGGGATTGCTTTGGGCTCAAACCCTTGGATTTTGGGATCGCTCCTTCCCAGGCCCAGCCAAGCGAGGCAGAGCCAGCCTGGAAATCCGATCTCCCTTGGACAGCCCCTCCAGCTGCCTGAGCTCCTCATCCTTCCCAGCTGGAATTTCTGGCGCTGATGGATTCGTGGCTGTTTTTCTTGGGTGTGACAGCCCTCGGAGTTACTTTGGCTCTTTTCCTCGCTTTTCCTTTTTTTTCCCCATTTTTTTCCTCGTTCAGACAGAAAAACAAAACAATCCCGGGAGGGTTCACCTTCAGGAGGAGCTGTGGGAAGAGCCACGGTTTTTAGGTCTTTTCCTGGAGTTTTTCGGGATGTGGGCGCGACCCTTCGGAGCTGAGAAGGTCGGGTTCAGGTGTATCCCCGGAAAATCCCACGGAAAATCTGCCCCCCTGCCCCTGCTCCACAGAAATCCAGGTCCTGAGCCCTCCTCGGGATGGACACGGCAAGGAAAGATTGGAGCTCAGGATAATCCCCACCGGAGCTGGGGCTGGAATTGCTCCTGGCAGCTTTTTTCCTCCTAAACCAGAGGAAAATCGGGAGTTTGGTAAAGCCCAGCCCAGGACGGGCGGGAGGAGCGGTGCCAGGGGAATCCAGGGCTCTCTCCCCATGGATGGAACCAGGCTTGGATGCTGGAGGAGCTTCGGATCCGAGCCCAGCTCAGGCTCGGGATGAGGCCCTGTGGGATCATTCCAGGGGGATCATCCCGAGGTCCCACCAGATCCCGTCTCCAGCACAGGGGTCCTGCCCTCCACCCCAGATCCACAACTGGATCCAGGTCCAGGTTGGGGTCCAGACCCAGACCCAGATCCAGGTCCAGGTCAAGGTCCAGTTCCAGGATCAGGATCATGTCCATGATCAGATCCAGATCCAAGACCAGATCCAGGTCTAGGTCAAAATCCAGTTCCAGGACCAGGACCAGGAGCAGATCCGGGTCCAGGTTCAGGTGGAGGTCCAGGACCAGATGCAGATCCAGGTCCAGATCCACATCTGGATGCAGGTCAATGTCCAGTTCCAGGATCAGGTCCAGTTCCTGGTCCAGATCCAAGTCCAGATGCAGACCCAGGTCCAGTTCCAGGACCAGGCTCAGGTCCAAGACCAGATCCACAACTGGATCCAGGTCCAGGTCAAGGTCCAGGATCAGGAGCAGATCCAGGACAAGGATCAGGTCCAAGATCAGATCCACAGCTGGATCCAGGTCCAGGATCAGGACCAGATCCAATTCGAGGACCAGGATCAGGTTTACAACCAGGTCCAGATCCAGGACCAGATCCAGATCCAGGTCCAGTTCCAGAACCAGTTCCAGGACCAGATCCAGATCCAGGTCCAGGTCAAGGTCCAGGACCAGATCCAGATCCAGGTGCAGGTCCAAGTGCCACGTGGATGGAGGTCACCTCCAAGGCTTGGCTGTGTCCCCTGCGAAGGAATTCCCAAACTACCGCCCCAATTCCCACCTCCCGGAGCTCGGGAATGCTCACATCAGGGGGTTTCATCCAGCTCCTTCTCCAAGAAACATCCGACCCCCCTGGACAGCACGGACTCCTGGGGCTCACGGGGGGCACATCCTGATTCCTTGGGATCTCTTCCCCCCCCCGGATCCCGCTTTTCCTTCCTTGTTCTCCAGCTTCGGCTCCCAGTTGCCTCCATCGGAGCTTTAGGATGCTCAGAGCTTCCTTAGCACCCGGATAAATCCATCCCGTATCCCAGAGAAGTGCAGGAAAAGGATGGCCCGGACTCTCCGGCGTCTCCCGGTTTTCCTGGACTCCCGGCACATCGGGATTGTGGAATTCTGCTGAAAGCGGCTCATTTTGTGTCCTCATCCTCATTCCAGGGCTTCCCGGGGAGCGGGGCCCCCCCGGCCCACGTGGATTGAAGGGGGATCAGGGAGACCTCGGCCCTCGCGGCCCCACGGGAATGCGCGGATTCAAAGGTACGGACACGGCTTCCGGCTGGGATCCGCGAGCAAACGGGCTCCGGAGAGCCCGGGATGAGGGGCAGAGTCATGGAGGGGAGAGTGGGGGATCCTCTGGCTCGGGAACCACCTGGAGCTCCTGGAGGAACGGGAATCCCAAAAATTCCTACGCCAAGACCGTTCCATTGAGGAGCAGCAGTGGAGAGGGCCGGGCTCGGAGGGAACGGATGGATTTGGGATGTCCTCCCATTCCATGGGCTCCATGAGGACCTCCCGGGCTGTGCTCCCACTCTTGGTTCCGGCAGGGATTCGGGAATCGTCTCCTGTTTGTTTTCTGGGCCATTCCTGGCTCGCTCTGGTTTCCCAACTTCCCACACCCGGGAAAACTGTGGGAGTAGGAAGCGGCCGCGCCGGGATTTAGCGGGACACGGCCGTCCCTGGACACCTGGGACGGGAAACTCCGTGCCACAACCAAAACCGGGATTGGCAGTCCCAAAAAATGCCCTTTGAGCCTCAAAATTCCTGCTGGGGAGGCAGGAAGGGAAAACACCCCGGGAAGAGCCGGGGGTTGTAGGGAATAGAAACCGGGAGTGGCTTGGATTTGGCATTGGGTGGGAAGGGACCCTAAAGATCCTTTAATTCCTGCCCTCCCAGGTTGCTCCAGGAGGTTGGAAACCCCCTGGATACATCCCCAGAGCAGCGGGAACAGGGATTTTCTCACCGGCCCATGCTGAGAACTCCTTAAATCCCAAATGATCCCAAAAATCCCGGGCTGCTCGAGTTGGGATTCCCCAGCCTGATGCCGGATTTGCTGTGCGAAGAATCATGGAATTGTTGAGGTTGGAAAAGCTCTCCAAGGCCAACCATTCCCAGCCCTGCTCCGTGCCCCCAGGTGCCACATCCCCATGGATTCCAACCCCTCCGGATTGGACTCGATGGTCTCCGGGGGCTTTTCCAACCTTAACAATTCCGTGACCACCTCAAAGCCGCGGGAGGTTCCCGCCGGGAGGAGGAGCCATTCCCAGATCCCGTCAGCATCCCGGGGATCCCTCCTGTCCCACACGGATGGGGGTCACTGCCAGCGCTCCGGTGTCCATCCCCACCTCCCTCCCCCCGGAGATTGGGAACGTCGGGCTCAGGGGTTCATCCAACCCCTTTTCCAAGGAAAATCCAACCCCTCTGGCAGCATTCGGGCACTTTAGGGGATTCTCTGGGATTTATGGGAAGCAGACCCGGAGGCGGGCACGGATCCAAAGCCAGGCTTTACCTTAAATCCCGCGTTTCTGCAGGACTTGTCTTACCCTGCTCCGGGGACCTCCCTCCGAGCACAGGAGGCCTCGGTTCCCTGGGAATTGCATCCCAGGAATCCTGGAATGGGGTTTTTAGGTGTGGAGGAGGCTCCTCATGGAAAATTCCAGGTTTAAACCTCTCCCAGAACAGCTTTTCCCACAGCAGATTCCTGAGTCTTTTCCCTTGTCGGTGTTTTCCCATTTTGGATGGATTTTCCCTCAAAATGACCTCGGTGGAGGATTTTTTTTTTTTTTCCCCCTCCATTCCAAATGGGAAAAATTCTTCTGGGAAGTGAGGACAGGTCCGTCCTCCCCCACTTTTCCATGGAAAAAGTTGTGCAGGGAATACACTCAGGAGGAAACGGCAGGAAAAACTCAAGGTGGGCTCGGTGATTTAGGGATAAACTGGGGGGAAAAGAGAAAATTCCTTCTGAACATCCCTGGGGAGGAGTTTTTGGGAATGTTCCTGGAGGATTTTGGGGAGCCGTCAATCCCTGCAGATCCATGGGAAGGGCTGAGGGTCTCTGTCCCTGTGTCTGGCCCTAAATTCTGTGCGCAATCCCAAAAAAAAAAGACGGGAAAATGGCCCGGAACACCTTGGAGCTTGCTGGGGAAGACCAGGAGAGGCTTCTCCCAAATTCCCGGGCTCTGTCCCAGCCCTGGGGCTCTCTCCGGGCTCACAGGGAATCTGATCCCATTTTTGGGATGTTCTCCAGCCCCAACACCTCAGAGAGCCGGAGTCACCAAGTTATTCCCACCAGAGAATTCCCGGGAAGAGAGGAGAGATGGGAAAAGGGGGAAAGAAGGAGGAGAGGCTGGGGCTGCCTCTGGATCCCGGGAAGCGTCCGAGGAAAGTTTGGAGCAGCCTGGGATCATCGTGGGGTTGGAATGGGATGGGATTGAAGGTCCCAACGCATTCCGGGATTCCTGGATTATTGCTGCTCTCGGGGAGGTACCTGGGAAAAGTTGGGGATTCAGGGATGGGAATTCTCTTCCACCTCCCCCGATGATCCCAGGCTGCTCCAAGCTTTCCCTGGACACTGCCAGGGATCCAGGGATTCCCTGGGAATTCCAGCGCAGCCAGGAATTCCTTCCCAAGATCCCAGCCCAAGCTCCCCTTTCCCACTGGGAAGCCATTCCCTGCCTCCTGCCCCTCCAGCCCTTTCCCAAATCCCAGCTCTCCTGGAGCCCCTTTAGGCTCGGGAAGCAGCTCCGAGGATTCCCTGGATCCTTCCCTTCTCCAGGTGAACATTCCCAGCTCTCCCAGCCCCGGGAGCAGCTCCGTGGCCTCCTCTGGAATGGCTCCTTCGGGAATCGGGATCCCGGAGCTGGAGCAGAGGGGCCGATCCCCCTTTCCCTGCTGCTCAAACTTTGGGATCCCCCCAAGACGAGGCCGCTTCCCGGATCATTCCCACCTCTCCCTCCCCCGTTTTGGGGACGAACCCATCAAACCCGGAATTTTGCCTTCCCAATCCCCTTTTCCCTGTGCCGGCCGGGCTGGATGTGAGGAGCCGGGGCTGCTCCAGCGTCCCGACCCCATCCCGTGCCGGAGCCGCATCCCTGGCCGCATTCCCGCTGCCGAGGGGGGGTTTCCATCTGGATCCCATCAGCTCCAGGCCGCTTTCCCTCATCCCACGCAGCTGCGCCCGCCCGCGGGACCAATCCCGCTCTCCCGGAGCCTCCCAGGGAAAGGGCAGGAATTTCCTGCCCGGCTCTTTTTTTCCTTGGGGATCGTTTGAGATCCGATGTTTTCCTTTTTCCCGGATTCCGGAGCCGCTCCGGGCATTGTTTGTTGTTCCTGGAGACCGAGGAGGAGCAGGAGAAGCATCCTTGACCCCTTCCCTTGGGCTCAGGCCGGGTTCACCCTCGCTCGGGGCCTGGAAAACCCGGGAATGAGGGAGGAGGAACGTCCGGGAGAGCCAAGGAATGACGGAGCTCGTTAGCGAGGTCGTTACGGGATATGGGATCATTTTTGGGATGTGGAATCCTTCCCGGGACATCGAACGGGCGCGGCCGTTCCGGCAGCTGCTCCCGACCCCCGGCATCGCCCTTTTCCATGGATCCGGGGCTGGGAGCAGCGAAGCTCCTCGGGAGGAGGGATCGGAGCTTCCTCGGGGATTTGGGGGGAAGCCACATCCCCACCCCGACCCCAAAGCGAAGCGGTTTTAGCCCCAAAATGGGATTTTTCATGCCCAATTTGGGATCTTCAGCCCCAAAATTGGGATTTTCAGCCCCAAAATGGGATTTTCACCCCCAAATTGGGATTTTCACCCCCAAATTGGGATTTTCAGCCCCAAAATGGGATTTTTCATGCCCAATTTGGGATCTTCAGCCCCAAAATTGGGATTTTCAGCCCCAAAATGGGATTTTCACCCCTAAATTGGGATTTTTCAGCCCCTAAATTGGGATTTTTCACCCCTAAATTGGGATTTTCACCCCCAAATTGGGATTTTCAGCCCCAAAATGGGATTTTTCACCCCTAAATTGGGATTTTCACCCCTAAATTGGGATTTTCACCCCCAAATTGGGATTTTCAGCCCCAAAATGGGATTTTTCACCCCTAAATTGGGATTTTCACCCCCAAATTGGGATTTTCACTCCCAATTTGGGATTTTCAGCCCCAAAATGGGATTTTCACGCCCCAAAATGGGATTTTCACCCCTAAACTGAGATTTTCAGCCCCAAAATGGGATCTTCACACCCAATTTGGGATTTTCACCCCTAAATTGGGATTTTTCACCCCTAAATTGGGATTTTCACCCCTAAATTGGGATTTTCACCCCCAATTTGGGATTTTCATCCCCTAATTGGGATTTTCAGCCCCAAAATGGGATTTTTCACCCCTAAATTGGGATTTTCACGCCCTAATTGGGATTTTCACACCCAAAATGGGATTTTCATGCCCAATTTGGGATTTTCACCCCTAAATTGGGATTTTTCAGCCCCAAAATGGGATTTTCACTCCCAAAATGGCATTTTCAGCCCCAAAATGGGATTTTCACCCCCAATTTGGGATTTTCACCCCCAAAATGGGATTTTCATCACCTAAATTGGGATTTTCACCCCTAAATTGGGATTTTCACGCCCCAAATGGGATTTTTCAGCCCTAAATTGGGATTTTTCATCCCTAAATTGGGATTTTCAGCCCCCAAATGGGATTTTCACACCCGATTTGGAATTTTCAGCCCCCAAATGGGATTTTCACCCCTAAATTGGGATTTTCACCTCCAGTTCGGGATTTTCACCCCCAAATCCAGGCTTTTGTTGCCTTTATGGGGTCTGCAGTCAGGAATGGGGCTCTTCGGGATGGGGGAATTCCAGGACCGCCAGCCCCTTCTTCTCCCCACCGCCACAGGGACGCATTCCCGGAGGATTTTTGGGATTTCCCATCCTGCCGTGCCGTCCCTCTGGAGCAGGGACAGGAAATTCCAACAATTCCGGCTCTTTCTCCTCGCAGGCGACCGCGGCCCCAAAGGGGACAAGGGCGACCGAGGCGCTGCTGGTGGCACAGGTGAGTTCCGGGTGGTCTCCACGGCGATCCCAGCACGGATTTTGTGGAATTCTTTGGGAATTAGGAGCCGGGGGGGGGGGGGGGGGGGTGGGGGTGGGGTGGGAAATTCCTGATGCAAAGATGCTGGGAAAACCATCCCGGGGTTTTTCCTGCGCGGGCGAGGAGGAGCCAGAGCCGGAGGGAGGTGGGAGGGATGGTGGGATCGGGAAAGGACCGGGAATGCCGGAGGGAAGAGGTCGGGAATGCCGGAGGAAAGAGGTCAGGAATGCCGGTGGTTTCCTCCGGGCTTGGGACACCCTTCCAGCCACTCCAGGGATATTCCAGCCTGGGGACATTCCCAAGGAATCCCAGGGATCTCCCAGCTTGGGGACATTCCCAAGGAATCCCAGGGATCTCCCAGGCTGGGGACATTCCCATGGAATCCCAGGGATCTCGCAGCTTGGGGACATTTGTCCTGGAATTCCAGGGATATCCCAGCTTGGAGACATTCCCATGGAATCCCAGAGATCTCCCAGGCTGGGGACATTCCCATGGAATCCCAGGGATCTCGCAGCTTGGGGACATTTGTCCTGGAATTCCAGGGATATCCCAGCCTGGGGACATTCCCAAGGAATCCCAGGGATATCCCAGCCTGGGGACATTGTCCTGGAATTCCAGGGATATCCCAGCCTGGGGACATTTCCCATGGAATCCCAGGGACATCTGATCCTGGATTTTGGAGGATTCCCAGGAATTGCAGGCTCCAAAACCGCCCCGGGCTGGGCTGGAACTGGTTTGGGAGGGGATTTTTTGGGAATTCTTGGCTTTTCCGAGCTCTCCAAGCAGAGGCCGTGGAAGGGCCGTGGCCGGGATGAGCTCCATGGATTTCTGCGGAGCCCTGGCCCTGATTTCTGGGAACATCCCGGCCCCGGCTGGATCCGTGCCCTGGCTGCCCAACCCTTCCCATGATGAGACCGGGATCCCGGAGCGGGAATGAGGACTTTGGGAATGCCGAGCTGCTCCTGGGTTCTCACTCCAGGGAACGGGGGCGGCTCTGGAGGCAGAGCCGGAGGCTCCGTGTGGGAATTGGCTCCGTGTGGGAATTGGCTCCGTGTGGGAATTGCGCCTTCCGGGGGCTCCGCGTCCCGCTGAGCCGCTGCTTTCCCGGGGATTTCCCTTGGGATGCTCCAGGGGGTGGAGGGACAATGATCCCAAAGCCACGGAATTCCCGGGAGCCGGGAGAGGAGGCGGGAAAGGCTCCCGGAACGCGCGGAGCCGGGCGGGTGAAGGAAAAGCGCCGCTCCCTTTGGGATCCCGGTTTTCCCTGGCCTCATCCCTGGAGCAGGGCGGTCCCGGAGCCCGCGGGGTTGGTTTGGCAGGAGCGGCTCCAGGAATTCTCTGGAGCTCCAGGAAAGTGTCCGGCTCCATCCAGGCCTGGAACGACAGCTGGGATGGGCCGGGAGCGGTTCCATGGGCGGGAGGAGATCCCGGGAACGGGGATGGGGCGGAGGTCGCAGCATCCCAAACAATCCCCGGGATGCGGGCAGGGACAAGGGCGGGGAGGAGGCTCCGGGATTCATCCCTCCGGACCCGCCGGCATTCCAGAGCCGTGTCCCGAGCCTGACCCCGGCCGGCCCGGGAGGAGGGGGATGGATCCGGGGCCATGGAAGGACTTCGTGTCCTGGAGGCCAGCGGGAAACGAGGCCCCGCTGGGAACGAGCCAGGGAAAACCCGGAGCCTGAAACCCGGGAAAAACAGCTCTGGGAATTCTGGCCAGATCCCAAAATGTTCCGTTAACCCCGCAGGTGCCGGCTCCGGGAGCAGGGAACGGGCTGGGGTGGGAATGGCGGGAGAGGGAAAAGCCGGGTCCTCCCATCCCGGGCTGGTGGGAGCAGGGTGGACATTCCCAAACCTCTGCTGGACATTCCCAAACCCTGCCGGACATTCCCAACCCTCTGCCGGACATTCCCAAACCTCTGCTGGACATTCCAAACCCTCTGCTGGACATTCCCAAGCCTCTGCTGGACATTCCCAACCCTCTGCCGGACATTCCCAAACCTCTGCTGGACATTCCAAACCCTCTGCTGGACATTCCCAAACGCTGCCGGACATTCCCACCCATGGTTGGACATTCCCAAACTCTGCCGGACATTCCCAACCCTCTGCCGGACATTCCCAAACCTCTGCTGGACATTCCAAACCCTCTGCCGGACATTCCCAACCTCTGCTGGACATTCCCAAACCCTGCCGGACATTCCCAACCCTCTGCTGGACATTCCCAACCCTCTGCCGGACATTCCCAACCCTCTGCTGGACATTCCCAACCCTCTGCCGGACATTCCCAACCCTCTGCCGGACATTCCCAAACCTCTGCTGGACATTCCCAAGCCTCTGCCGGACATTCCCAACCCTCTGCCGGACATTCCCAACCCCTGCCGGACATTCCCAACCCTCTGCCGGACATTCCCAAACCTCTGCTGGACATTCCAAACCCTCTGCCGGACATTCCCAACCTCTGCTGGACATTCCCAAACCCTGCCGGACATTCCCAACCCTCTGCTGGACATTCCCAACCCTCTGCCGGACATTCCCAACCCCTGCCGGACATTCCCAAACCTCTGCTGGACATTCCCAAACCCTGTCGGACATTCCCAACCCTCTGCTGGACATTCCCAACCCCTGCTGGACATTCCCAACCCCTGCTGGACATTCCCAACCTCTGCTGGACATTCCCAAACCTCTGCTGGACATTCCCAACCCCTGCCGGACATTCCCAACCCCTGCTGGACATTCCCAAACGCTGCCGGACATTCCCAACCCCTGCTGGACATTCCCAAACGCTGCCGGACATTCCCACCCTCTGCCGGACATTCCCACCCTCTGCCGGACATTCCCAACCCCTGCTGGACATTCCCAACCTCTGCTGGACATTCCCACCCATGGTTGGACATTCCCAAACCTCTGCCGGACATTCCCACCCTCTGCCGGACATTCCCAAACCTCTGCCGGACATTCTCAACCCCTGCTGGACATTCCCAACCCCTGCTGGACATTCCCACCCATGGTTGGACATTCCCAGCCTGGGAGATGCCACATCCCTGGAGACGGCACCATGGATGTCACCATCCCTTGGAGATGGCACCATCTCTTGGGATGTCACCATGGATGGCACCATGGATGTCACCATCCCTTGGAGCTGTCGCCATCCCTTGGGATGGCACCATGGATGTCACCATCCCTTGGAGATGGCACCATCCCTGGAGATGGCACATCCCTGGAGATGGCACATCCCTGGAGATGGCACCATGGATGTCACCATCCCTTGGAGCTGTCGCCATCCCTTGGGATGGCACCATGGATGTCACCATCCCTTGGAGATGCCACATCCCTGGAGATGGAACTATCCCTTGGAGATGGCACCATCCCTTGGAGATGCCACCATGGATGGCACCATCCCTGGAGATGCCACATCCCTTGGAGATGCCACCATGGCTGACCCCGGCATTCCCGCGGCAGCTCCGCAGGAGGGCTCCGTCCGCCTGGTGAACGGCTCGGGGCCGCACGAGGGCCGCCTGGAGATCTTCCACGAGCGCCGCTGGGGCTCCGTGTGCGACGACGGCTGGGACGGCCGCGACGGCGACGTGGCGTGCCGCATGCTGGGCTTCCGCGGCGCCGCCGACGTCTTCCGCATGGCGCGCTTCGGCCAAGGTGGGCACCCGGGAACGCGGCTCCGTCCCGGGAACGCGGCTCCGTCCCGGGAACGCGGCACCGCGACGGCTCCCCAGGGAATGGGGCCGTTCCCGACGCTGCCGGAGCTCCGGGAGAGTTCGGATGACGGGGATGGGGTGGGGTTTTGGGGTGTGGGGGTTGGATTTGGTGCCGATGGATCTCATCCGACTCTGGAGATTCCGGAATTGCTTTAGATTCCTTGAGTCGGTGCTGGAGGTTCTCGGGGCTGGTAGATCCCGAAAAAGCCGCTCCGGGAGTGCAGCCGGAGCCTCGCGGAGCTGCCGTCCCTCATTCCCGCCTCGGGAGGCCTCGGAATGGGTTTTCCCACCACTGCTCCGTGCTCTGTCCAGCCCGGCCTAGGACATTCCAGGGATCCAGGGGCAGCCAGGGATTCCCTGGGAATTCCAGCGCAGCCGGGAATCCCTTCCCAAGATCCCAGCCCGAGCTCCCCTTTCCCAGGGAAATCCCTCCATTCCCGCCTCTCCCAGCCTGCCATTGGATCCAGCCCCAGCCCGACTCCTCTGCGGGAAGGAATTCCGGCCTCCAGGCCCTTCCCTGGGAATCTCGGCACTCCAGGAAGGCTCTCCCTTCCCTTTCCCATCCCCGACTTCCAGAAAAACCCCTGGCCATGGATTCGGAGCCTCCTGCATCCCAGAATCCCGGAATGCTTTGGCTGGGATCCACGCAGCTTCAATCCCATCCCATTCCAAGGCCGGCACCTCCCCCGATGATCCCAGGCTGCTCCAGCCTTTCCTTGGGCACTGCCAGGGATCCGGCCATTCCCTGGGAATTCCAGCCCAGCCGGGAATTCCTTCCCAAGATCCCAGCCCAAGCTCCCCTTTCCCACTGGAAGCCATTCCCTGTTTCCCATCCCTTTATCCCAAATCCCAGCTCTCCCGGTGCCCCTTTAGGCTCGGGAAACGCCTCCGAGGATTCCCTGGATCCTTCCCTTCTCCAGCCGAACATTCCCATTCTCCCCACACATTTTACCCGTGCCCCATTCCCAGCCGCACCCCCCCAAATCCCAGGAATACCCGGCAAAACCTCAGGAACATCCCAGAAATCCCCACCCTCGGGATCCACCATTCCCGGGCCTCTTCCCACCCCAGCGACCTCTCCGAGCGCCGGGATCGGGGCCGTTCCCGGGATCCGCTCGGGGAGCTCCCGGTGGATCCATGGATCTTCCCGACCCTCCGCAGGCACCGGGAAGATTTGGATGGACGACGTCTCCTGCTCGGGCACCGAGGATTCCCTGGAGCTCTGCGGATTTTCGGGATGGGGCCGCACCAACTGCGGCCACGCCGAGGACGCCGGCGTGCGCTGCCTGACCCCCTGAGCCGCCCCAAACCCCAAACCCCAAACCCCAAAGGGGCCGCGGGGCTCATCCCAAGCCCTGGATCCCGACCGGGAATGGGATCATCCCGAGGGAAATAAAGGCGCTGATTCGTCCGTGTGGGACAAAGAGAGATCGGGAATTTGGGGGGGATTGGGGGGGTTATGGGGTTTATGGGGGGGTTATGGGGGATTGGGGGGCTTTTGGGGGGTTTTATGGAGGATTGAAGGGATCTGGGGGGGTTTGGGGGGGCTTGTGGTGTTTATGGGGGGGTTTATGGGGGATTGGGGGGTTTATGGGGTTTATGGGGGTTTATGGGGGGTTTGGGGACTTTATGGGGGTTTTGGGGGGATTGGGGGGGTTTATGGGGGCTTTATGGGGTTTATGGGGGTTTGGGGGTCTTTATGGGGGGTTTATGGGGGTTTGGGGGTATCTGGGAGGGGTTATGGGGGTTTTGGGGGATTTATGGGTGTTTGGGGGCTTTATGGGGGTTTATGGGGGTCTGGGGGGGTTTGGGGGGCTTTATGGGGGGTTTATGGGGGGGTTATGGGGATTTGGGGCGGTTTATGGGGGATTGGGGGGGATCTGGGGGGGGTTCATGGGGGTTTGGGGGGCTTTTGGGGGGTTTTATGGGGGATTGAAGGGATCGGGGGGGTTTGGGGGGGTTTGGGGGGGTTTTGGGGGGATTGGGGCGGTTTATGGGGGTTTATGGGGTTTATGGGAGTTTGGGGGTCTTTATGGGCGGTTTATGGGGGGTTTTGGGGGATTGGGGGGATCTGGGAGGCGTTATGGGGGTTTTGGGGGATTTATGGGTGTTTGGGGGGTTTTGGGGGTTTATGGGGTTTGGGGGTGTTTATGGGGCGGTTTATGGGGGCCTGGGGGGGTTTGTGGGGTTTATGGGGGTTTATGGGGTTTGGGGGTGTTTATGGGGGGTTATGGGGGTTTATGGGGGGGTTATGGGGATTTGGGGGGGTTTATGGGGTTTGGGGGTGTTTATGGGGGGTTATGGGGGTTTATGGGGGGGGTTATGGGGATTTGGGGGGGTTTATGGGGTTTGGGGGTGTTTATGGGGGGTTATGGGGGTTTATGGGGGGGGTTATGGGGATTTGGGGGGGTTTATGGGGCGGTTTATGGGGGTGTGGGGGCTGTGGGGGCTCAAGGAGCGATGGGGGTTTTGGGGGGGGGTTTATGGGGTCTGGGGGCTGTGGGGGGGGGGGGGGGTCAGACAGTTCTGGGCCTTTATGGGGCCGGGGGGTGACGGAGCGGGCGGGGTTCGGGGGGGGCTCCAGGGACCCTCCAGAGACCCCCACAAAGCCCCTGAGGATCCCCCCAGCTCCCAGCGAGCCCCCGGAGCGCCCCAAAAAGCTTCGGGAACCCCCCAAAAACCCCCGCGGGCTCCCCGCGACCGCCCCAGGCCACGCCCACCCCGCGCTGGCCACGCCCCCAGCTCAGGCCACGCCCACACCCGCGCTGGCCACGCCCCCATTGGCCACGCCCCCAGCTCAGGCCACGCCCACCGGGTCCCGACGCGCGGCTCTGGCCACGCCCACATCCGCACCCCACCTCCATATATGGATGTGACCACGCCCCCTCCCGGAAGGGGCGGGGCCGGCGCGCGCGCGCGCGCGGGATTCGAAAGAGGCGCCCGGTAACGGCCGGGAGCGGGAAAAGGAGCCGGGAATCGGCACCGGGAGAGGGAAAAGGAGCCGGGAATCGGCACCGGGAGAGGGAAAAGGAGCCGGGAATCGCCCGGGATCGGCACCGGGAGAGGGAAAAGGAGCCCGGAATTGCCCGGGATCGGCACCGGGAGCGGGAAAAGGAGCCCGGAATCGCCCGGGATCGGCACCAGGAGAGGGAAAAGGAGCCGGGAATCGCCCGGGATCGGCACCGGGAGAGGGAAAAGGAGCCGGGAATCGCCCGGGATCGGCACCGGGAGCGGGAAAAGGAGCCCGGAATCGCCCGGGATCGGCACCGGGAGAGGGAAAAGGAGCCGGGAATCGGCACCGGGAGAGGGAAAAGGAGCCCGGAATTGCCCGGGATCGGCAGCGGGAGAGGGAAAAGGAGCCGGGAATCGCCCGGGATCGGCACCGGGAGCGGGAAAAGGAGCCGGGAATCGGCACCGGGAGAGGGAAAAGGAGCCCGGGATCGGCACCGGGAGAGGGAAAAGGAGCCCGGAATTGCCCGGGATCGGGAAAAGGAGCCCGGGATCGGCACCGGGAGAGGGAAAAGGAGCCCGGAATTGCCCGGGATCGGGAAAAGGAGCCCGGGATCGGCACCGGGAGCCGGAAAAGGAGCCCGGAATTGCCCGGGATCGGCAGCGGGAGCGGGAAAAGGAGCCCGGAATCGCCCGGGATCGGCACCGGGAGAGGGAAGAGGATCCCGGAATTCCCTTGGCTCGGTCCCCGCACGCCGCGAACCCCGGACCGAGGTGGGGCGCGCGGGGTTTTCCTGGGAACCCCCCGGATCTGGGATTCTCCCCTCCCCCAGCTGGGACCCCCCCAGTTCCCGGATCTGGGACATCCCAAGCCCGGACCCCCCATCCCTGCTCTGGGATCCCCAAACTGGGACCTCCCCCCTCCCCCAATTCCCAAATCCAGGACCTCCAATTCCCAAATCCGAGACCTCCCCCAGCTGCCCAGTCCGGGACCCCTCCATTCCCAAATCTGGCACCTCCCAAATTCCCCAATCCCAGACCCCCCAATTCCTGAATCCAGGACCCCTCAATTCCCAAATCCAGCACCCCCCAGTTCCTGAATCCGGGACTCCCCAGTTCCCAAATCCGGGACCCCCCAGTTCCCGAATCCATGACCTCCACAATTCCCAATCTGGGACCCTCCAATTCCCAAACCCAGCACCCCCCAATTCCCAATCCGGGACCCCCCAGTTCCTGAATCCAGGATCCCCCAATTCCCAAATCCAGGAACCCTCAATTCCCAAATCCAGGACCCCCCAATTCCCAAATCCAGGATCCCCCAATTCCCGAATCCAGGAACCCCCCAATTCCCAAATCCAGCACCCCCCAATTCCCAAACCCAGCACCCCCCAATTCCCGAATCCAGGACCCCCCAATTCCCAATCCGGGACCCCCCAATTCCTGAATCCAGGACCCCCCAATTCCCAAACCCAGCACCCCCCAATTCCCGAATCCGGGACCCCCCAGGTGCCACCGGAGCCCCTCCACGTCCCCTCCTGTCCCACAGGATCGGGATCGGGATCAGCATCGGATCCATGGCCGCCTTCCAGTCCCCGACGCCCTCGTCCCGCAGGGACAAACCGGGTGAGGAATTCCGGGATGATCCCGGAATATTCCCACGAGGAATCGCAGGGACCCCATCCCAGAGCCGAGATCGCGGAATGGCGGGAAGGGCCCTGAAGGGATCTCGGGGCTGAATTCCAGAGGCTGCTCCAAGCCCTGTCCGACCTTTCCTGGGACAATCCCAGGGATGAGGCAGCCGCAGATTCCCTGGAAAACTCTGCCACTCCCTCCCCCTTCCTCCTCCTCCTCCCGGTTTTATTCCTGAGCACATCGGGGCTGGGAAATCCCTGGGATCACCTGGGATCACCTGGGATCGGTTTCCCATCCGCGGGATTCCGGTGGGAATCGTGGAACGCTTTGGGAAGGAGCTTCAAGGCCCGGAATTCCCACCCGGATCCGTGTCCCCCCCAAATCCCCAGGGATTTCAATCCCTCCGGGAACAGGGGCTGTGCCGGGGCTGGAAAACCCCAATTGTTCCCAAAACCCGACCGAACTTTCCCCGGAACGACTCGAGGCCGTTCCCTGTCCGCGATTCCCCGGGAGCGGATCCCGATCCCGGCTGGAGCTTCCCGGGGCTTCACCGCGACTCCTTCCCGCAGATGCCGGCGCCGTGTCCGTCACCATCCCGGCCTCTCCCTTCATGCAGAAGTTGGGATTCGGCACCGGAGTCAGCGTGTACCTGATGAAAAGGTTCGGGAAGCGTTATCCCGGAAAAGTCCCGGAAAAGTCCCGGAGCGGGTGGGAAAGGAGCTCCGGGAAGGAAAGGGGTGGCGGCGCCGACCTGGGGATGATCCCAAATCCAGGATACGGAGCCGAAGGAGGGATTTGGGATTTGCAGAGCCGGGAAGGAGCCCCTTCCTTTGGGAGAAGCCTTTCCCTGGATGGAATCCAAGGATTTGGGGCCCATTCCTGGGAATTCCGGGATTTGGGGCCTATTCCTGGGATAACCCATCAGCCTTTTCCTGGCTGGAATTCTGGGATTTGGGATCCTTTTGTTTTTGGGATAAGCCTTTCCTTGGATGGAATTCCAGGATTTGGGGCCATTCCTGGGATAAACCTTGGGTGGAATTCTGGGATTTGGGATCCGTTATTTTGGGATAAGCCTTGCCCGGGGGGGAATTCAGGGATTTGGGCCCCATTTTTTTTTTTTGGGATAAGCCTTTCCTTGGATGGAATTCAGGGATTTGAGGCCATTCCTGGGATAAACCTTGGGTGGAATTCCAGGACTTGGCCTCCATTTTTTTTTGGGATAAGCCTTTCCCTGGCTGCAATTCCAGCATTTCGGGTCCATGGTTTTTGGGATAACCCCATCGGTCTTTCCCTGGCTGGAATTCCGGGATTGGGGCTCCATTCCCTCCGCTCCAGCCGGAAATGGGAACGGATCGAAGCTCCCGGGAAGCCGAGCATTCCCTGGAGCATTCCCGGCCCACGGCAGATTTCACCCTTTCCCCAATTTCCTCACGAATTCCACAAAAAAGCCCCTCCCACAGCCATTCCCGGCATGTTATCCATGGGAATTCCAGAGGCTCTTCCCGCCCAGGTCTCCGCGGGGATTATCCCGCTCTCCGTGGGCCGTGAAGAAAATCAACTCCGGCTGCAGCCGGAGCCAGCGGAGCCTCTTCCAGAGGAGACTCCAGGAGGAGGCCCAGATCCTCCGGAATCTGCGGCATCCCAACATCGTGGGTGAGGATTCCTGGGAATGGACGGGTTGGATCCATTGGGAATGGAGGGGTTGGATCCATTGGGAATGGAGGGGTTGGATCCATTGGGGATGGAGGGGTTGGATTGTTGGGAAGGGAGGGGTTGGATCCATGGGAAGGGAGGGATTGGATCCATGGGGAATGGACGGGTTGGATCCATTGGGAATGGAGGGGTTGGATTGTTGGGAATGGAGGGGTTGGATCCATTGGGAATGGAGGGGTTGGATTGTTGGGAATGGAGGGGTTGGATCCATGGGAATGGAGGGGTTGGATTGTTGGGAATGGAGGGGTTGGATCCATTGGGAATGGAGGGGTTGGATCCCATGGGAAGGGAGGGGTTGGATCCCATGGGAAGGGAGGGGTTGGATCCATTGGGAATGGAGGGGTTGGATCCCATGGGAATGGAGGGGTTGGATCCATTGGAATTGAGGGGTTGGATTGTTGGGAATGGAGGGGTTGGATCCATTGGGAATGGAGGGGTTGGATCCATGGGAATGGAGGGGTTGGATTGTTGGGAATGGAGGGGTTGGATCCATTGGGAATGGAGGGGTTGGATCCATGGGAATGGAGGGGTTGGATCCATTGGGAATGGAGGGGTTGGATCCATGGGAATGGAGGGGTTGGATCCATGGGAAGGGAGGGGTTGGATTGTTGGGAATGGAGGGGTTGGATCCATTGGGAATGGAGGGGTTGGATCCATTGGAATGGAGGGGTTGGATCCATGGGAAGGGAGGGGTTGGATTGTTGGGAAGGGAGGGGTTGGATCCATTGGGAATGGAGGGGTTGGATCCATGGGAATGGAGGGGTTGGATCCATGGGAATGGAGGGGTTGGATCCATTGGGAATGGAGGGGTTGGATCCATGGGAAGGGAGGGGTTGGATCCATGGGAAGGGAGGGGTTGGATCCATGGGAAGGGAGGGGTTGGATTGTTGGGAATGGAGGGGTTGGATCCATGGGAAGGGAGGGGTTGGATTGTTGGGAATGGAGGGGTTGGATCCATTGGGAATGGAGGGGTTGGATCCATGGGAAGGGAGGGGTTGGATCCATGGGAAGGGAGGGGTTGGATCCATTGGGAATGGAGGGGTTGGATCCATGGGAAGGGAGGGGTTGGATCCATGGGAATGGAGGGGTTGGATCCATGGGAATGGAGGGGTTGGATCCATTGGGAATGGAGGGGTTGGATCCATGGGAAGGGAGGGGTTGGATCCATGGGAAGGGAGGGGTTGGATCCATTGGGAATGGAGGGGTTGGATCCATGGGAAGGGAGGGGTTGGATCCATGGGAAGGGAGGGGTTGGATTGTTGGGAATGGAGGGGTTGGATCCATTGGAATTGAGGGGTTGGATTGTTGGGAATGGAGGGGTTGGATCCATTGGGAATGGAGGGGTTGGATCCATGGGAAGGGAGGGGTTGGATTGTTGGGAATGGAGGGGTTGGATCCATGGGAATGGAGGGGTTGGATGGTTGGGAATGGAGGGGTTGGAGCCAATCCCAGAGGGAGACGAGGGGGATTCGGGATCCCGGAGTTAAAGCCCTCCCAGTGCCTCTGGAATTCCCAGAGAAGCCGCGGCTGCCGCTGGATCCCTGGGAGTGTCCAGGGATGGATTTGGAGCAGCCTGGGATCATCGGGGTTGGAATGGGATGGGATTGAAGCTGCGTGGATCCCAGCCAAAGCATTCCGGGATCGCTGCTCTCCCACTTCCATCCCATTCCCATTCCAATCCTGTCCCATCCCATCCCATCCCATCCCATTCCCACCCCATTCCCATTCCCACCCCATTCCCATTCCCATCCCATTCCATCCCATCCCACCCCATTCCCACCCCATTCCCATCCCATCCCAGGCTACCGGGCGCTGACGAAGGCTCCGGACGGGAGCCTGTGCCTGGCCATGGAATTCGGGGGGGAGAAATCCCTGAACGACCTCATCGAGGAGCGCCGGGAGCAGCGATTGGGAGCGTTCCCGGCTCCCACCATCCTGCAGGTGGCCCTGAGCATGGCCAGGGGGCTCCAGGTACCGGGAATGGCGGGGAAATCCCGGGATTCGGGGAGAAAGGGGAGCTGGGGCTGCTGGGGGGGATGGGATTGGGATGAGTGGGATGTTGGGAAGGGATTCCCGGCTGGGCTGGAATTCCCAGGGAATGCCCGGATCCCTGGCAGTGCCCAAGGAAAGGCTGGAGCAGCCTGGGATCAGCGGGGGAGGTGCCGGCCTTGGAATGGGATGGGATTGAAGCTGCGTGGATCCCAGCCAAAGCATTCCGGGATTGTGGGATGCAGGAGGCTCCGAATCCATGCCCAGGGGTTTTTCTGGAAGTCGGGGATGGGAAAGGGAAGGGAGAGCCTTCCTGGAGTGCCGAGATTCCCAGGGAAGGGCCTGGAGGCCGGAATTCCTTCCCGCAGAGGAGTCGGGCTGGGGCTGGATCCAATGGCAGGCTGGGAGAGGCGGGAATGGAGGGATTTCCCTGGGAAAGGGGAGCTCGGGCTGGGATCTTGGGAAGGAATTCCCGGCTGCGCTGGAATTCCCAGGGAATGCCCGGGAGTGCCCAAGGAAAGGCTGGATCCACCTGGGATCATCGGGAAGCGCCGGGGCGGGACTGGGATGATCCCGAAGATCCCTTCCCACAATCCCCGACGTTTTAAGGCCGGGGGGGGGGGTGCGGGATTTTCCCGTGGGTTATCCCAATCCCACGGCTCTTCCCGTGGTTTTCCCGGGCTGTTCCCAGTACCTGCACACGGAGCAGCGGCTGCTCCACGGGGACATCAAATCCCCCAACGTCGTCGTCCGGGGCTGCTTCGAATCCGTGAAAATCTGCGACGTCGGAGTCTCGCTGCCCCTGGATGAGAACCTGGCAGGTGGGATTCCCGGGAATGCCGCCCCGCAGGGAATCCCCGGAGGCCGGGGGGGAGCAGGAGGCGATTCCAGGCTTTGGAAGGATCCGAGGGTGGGCCGGGAATGGCAGGAATGCGGGCGGGATAAGACACGGAGCATTCCCGGCAAAGAACCCTCGGGAATTCTCCGGCTGCCTGAGGATCCATCGGTGAGAGCCCATGGAAAAGGAGCCGGAGGCGCCGGAATGTTCTGGGGGAATGGATGGGATTTATCGGGAATATCCAGCTGGAGGCACCGGGATCTCCTCAGGGAATGTGGGGATGGATGGGATTTATCGGGAATATCCAGCTGGAGACACCGGGATCTCCTGGGGATGGATGGGATTCTCGGGAATATCCAGCTGGAGACACCGGGATCTCGGGGGATGGATGGGATTTATCGGGAATATCCAGCTGGAGACACCGGGATCTCCTGGGGATGGATGGGATTCTCGGGAATATCCAGCTGGAGACACCGGGATCTCCTGGGGATGGATGGGATTCTCGGGAATATCCAGCTGGAGACACCGGGATCTCCGGGGATGGATGGGATTTATCGGGAATATCCAGCTGGAGACACCGGGATCTCCTGGGGATGGATGGGATTTATCGGGAATATCCAGCTGGAGACACCGGGATCTCCTGGGGATGGATGGGATTTATCGGGAATATCCAGCTGGAGACACCGGGATCTCCGGGGATGGATGGGATTTATCGGGAATATCCAGCTGGAGACACCGGGATCTCCTGGGGATGGATGGGATTTATCGGGAATATCCAGCTAGAGACACCGGAATGTCCTGGGGATGGATGGGATTTATCGGGAATATCCAGCTGGAGACACCGGGATCTCCTGGGGATGGATGGGATTCTCGGGAATATCCAGCTGGAGACACCGGGATCTCCTGGGGATAGATGGGATTTATCGGGAATATCCAGCTGGAGACACCGGGATCTCCTGGGGATGGATGGGATTCTCGGGAATATCCAGCTGGAGACACCGGGATCTCTGGGGATGGATGGGATTTATCGGGAATATCCAGCTGGAGACACCGGGATCTCCGGGGATGGATGGGATTTATCAGGAATATCCAGCTGGAGACACCGGGATCTCCTGGGGATGGATGGGATTTATCGGGAATATCCAGCTAGAGACACCGGGATCTCCTGGGGATGGATGGGATTTATCGGGAATATCCAGCTGGAGACACCGGGATCTCGGGGGATGGATGGGATTTATCGGGAATATCCAGCTGGAGACACCGGGATCTCTGGGGATGGATGGGATTTATCGGGAATATCCAGCTGGAGACACCGGGATCTCCTGGGGATGGATGGGATTTATCGGGAATATCCAGCTGGAGACACCGGGATCTCTGGGGATGGATGGGATTTATCGGGAATATCCAGCTGGAGACACCGGGATCTCCTGGGGATGGATGGGATTTATCGGGAATATCCAGCTGGAGACACCGGGATCTCCGGGGATGGATGGGATTTATCGGGAATATCCAGCTGGAGACACCGGGATCTCCTGGGGATGGATGGGATTTATCGGGAATATCCAGCTGGAGACACCGGGATCTCCTGGGGATGGATGGGATTTATCGGGAATATCCAGCTGGAGACACCGGGATCTCCTGGGGATGGATGGGATTTATCGGGAATATCCAGCTGGAGACACCGGGA
Source organism: Corvus hawaiiensis (assembly GCF_020740725.1). Taxonomy (NCBI): domain Eukaryota; kingdom Metazoa; phylum Chordata; class Aves; order Passeriformes; family Corvidae; genus Corvus; species Corvus hawaiiensis. The sequence continues at coordinate 1,269,928 of NC_063215.1, forward strand.
TCTCCGGGGATGGATGGGATTTATCGGGAATATCCAGCTGGAGACACCGGGATCTCCGGGGATGGATGGGATTTATCGGGAATATCCAGCTGGAGACACCGGGATCTCCTCAGGGAATGTGGGACTGGCTCCGGCTTCCTTGGGAATCTGGAGGCTCTGGAATCTCCGGGAGGGATCCGCAGGGCTCTGGAATGAACGCGGGGATGCACAGGGAGCTGCAATTCCTCGGGGAATGCCGAGCCAGGGCTGGGGATTCCCAGGGCTCTGGAAGCCTCCTGGGCTCTGGGATTGCCCCAAGGATCAAGGGGGCCTGGGAATCCAGCCGGGAGGCTGGAATTCCTCGGGAATGGGGATCCTGGGGCTGTGGAATGGGGATCCTGGGAACTCTGGAATTCCTCGGGAATGGGGATCCTGGGGCTCTGGAATGGGGATCCTGGGGCTCTGGAATCCTTTGGGAATGGGGATTCTGGGGCTCTGGAATGGGGATCCCGGGGTTCTGGAATCCTTTGGGAATGGGGATCCAGGGGCTCTGGAATCCCTCTGGAATGGGGATCCCGAGGCTCGGGAGTCTCGTGGGAATGGGGATTCCAGGGGGTTCTGGAATCCCTCAGGAATGGGGATCCTGGGGGCTCTGGAATCCCTTGGGAATGGGGGTCCCGGGGTTCTGGAACCCCTCAGGAATGGGGATCTGGGGGTTCTGGAATCCCTCTGGAATGGGGGCTCTGGAATCCTTTGGGAATGGGGGCTCTGGAATGGGGGTCCAGGGGGCTCTGGAATCCCTTCGGAATGGGGATCCTGGGGCTCTGGAATCCTTTGGGAATGGGGATCCCGGGGTTCTGGAATTCCTCTGGAATGGGGATCTTGGGGCTCTGGAATCCCTCTGGAATGGGGGCTCTGGAATGGGGATCTTGGGGCTCTGGAATCCTTTGGGAATGGGGGCTCTGGAATGGGGGTCCGGGGGGCTCTGGAATCCCTCGGGAATGGGGATTCCGGGCCTCTGGAATCCTTTGGGAATGGGGATCCCGGGGTTCTGGAATCCTTTGGGAATGGGGATCTGGGGGTTCTGGAATCCCTCGGGAAGGCGCCGTTTCCCCAGAGCCAGTTCCCGATCCCATCCAACCCCATCTGACCCCACCCGATCCCATCCGATCCCACCGGATCCCCCCCCCCCCGATCCCACCGGATCCCACCCGCTCGGTTGCAGTGAGCGATCCCGAGCTCTGCTACGTGGGCACGGAGCCCTGGAAGCCTCCGGAGGCGCTGGAGCCGGGCGGGATCATCACGGACAGATCCGACATCTTCCCCTTCGGCCTCACCCTGTGGGAGATGCTGGCCCTGAGCATCCCGCACCTCCCGCTGCCGGAATCCGACACGGAAGGTCGGGAATGCCGGGCCCGGAGCGGGATCTGGGAATGGGAACCTCCGGAGGCGGGCGGGGAGAGCTGGGAATGGTCACCGGGAAAAGGATCCGGGGAACCCTCGGAGGCGCCGCCTGAGGCTGGAGGGGATCCGGGAGAGCGGGAATTTGGGAGAAAGGGATGGGAAACGGGAATGGCTTCCCAGTGGGAAAGGGGAGCTCGGGCTGGGATCTTGGGAAGGAATTCCCGGCTGCGCTGGAATTCCCAGGGAATGCCCGGATCCCTGGCAGTGCCCAAGGAAAGGCTGGAGCAGCCTGGGATCATCGGGGCAGGTGCCGGCCTTGGAATGGGATGGGATTGAAGCTGCGGGGATCCCAGCCAAAGCATTCCGGGATTGTGGGATGCAGGAGGCTCCGAACCCATGGCCAGGGGTTTTTCTGGAAGTCGGGGATGGGAAAGGGAAGGGAGAGCCTTCCTGGAGTGCCGAGATTCCCAGGGAAGGGCCTGGAGGCCGGAATTCCTTCCCGCAGAGGAGTCGGGCTGGGGCTGGATCCAATGGCAGGCTGGGAGAGGCGGGAATGGAGGGATTTCCCTGGGAAAGGGGAGCTCGGGCTGGGATCTTGGGAAGGGATTCCCAGGGAATCCCCGGGAGCGCCTGAGGCCGGGTTCGGATCTCCCTGGGATCATCGGGAAGCGCCGGGATCGGGATTCCCGGGCTTTCCTTCCGACATCTCCTCTCTCCCGCCCTTGCAGAGGAATCCTTTTCCGAGGAATCCTTCGACGAGGATTCCTACTACGCGGCGCTGGGCACGCGGCCGCCGCTGCCTCCGGAGGCGCTGGATCCATCCCAGGGCCCGGTGCTGGAGCTCTTCTCCGTCTGCACGTGCCGCGATCCCGGGAAAAGGCCCTCGGCCGCGCAGATCCTGCAGGCGCTGGAGCCGCCGCCGCCCTGAGCCATCCCGCGTTCCCAGCGGGAAGCGGCTCCGGAGCCTTGGGAAGAGCCCTTCGGGATTCCCGGGCCGCGCTCCCCGCTCTGCTCCTTTGGGGGTTTTGGGATGGATTTTCCTCAGCGTCGGGTTGGGTTTTCCCGGGTTTTTTTTAGGGTTGGGTTTTCCCGGGTTTTTTTTTAGGGTTGGGTTTTCCCACTCTTCGGTTCAGTTTTCCCGCTCTTTTCGGGGCTGGAATTTCCTGAGTTTAGGTCGGATTTTTCCTCTTTTTGGGGGTTGGATTTTCCCCCTTTTTTAGGCTGGATTTTCCCTTTTCTAGGCTGGAATTTCCATCATTTCTGGTTGGATTTTTCCCTCCTTTTGGGGTTGGATCCCGCCCCTTTTTTCCTTGGATTTTCCCTCTTTTTTTAGGCTGGAATTTCCTTCATTTTTCGTTGGATTTTCCGTCCTTTTTGGGGTTTGATCCCGCCCCCCATTTCCTTGGATTTTCCTTTTTTTTTGGGCTGGAATTTCCTGAGTTCAGGTCCAGTTTTCCTGCATTTTTTAGTTGGATTTTCCCTCTTTTTGGGGCTGGAATTTCCTGAGTTTAGGTCGGATTTTCCCTCTATTTTAGGCTGATTTTCCATCATTTTTGGTTGGATTTTCCCTCCTTTTGGGGTTGGATCCCGCCCCCTTTTTCCTTGGATTTTCCCTCTTTTTTGGGCTGGAATTTCCCGAGTTCGGGTCAGGTTTTCCCAAGGTTTTGGGCTGGAATTTCCCGAGTTTAGGCCTGGATTTTCCCTCTTTTCTAGGCTGGATTTTCCATCATTTTTGGTTGGACTTTCGATCTTTTTGGGGTTGGATCCCGCCCCCTTTTTCCTTGGATTTTCCCTCTTTTTGCGGCTGGAATTTCCCAAGTTTAGGTTGGATTTTCCCTCTTTTTTTAGGCTGGAATTTCCATCATTTTTTGGTTGGATTTTCCCTCCTTTTGGGGTTGGATCCCGCCCCCTTTTTCCTTGGATTTTCCCTCTTTTTTGGGCTGGAATTTCCCGAGTTCGGGTCAGGTTTTCCCAAGGTTTTGGGCTGGAATTTCCCGAGTTTAGGCCTGGATTTTCCCTCTTTTCTAGACTGGATTTTCCATCATTTTTGGTTGGATTCTCCCTCTCCCTTCTGGGCTGGGTTTTCCCTCTTTTTGGGGCTGGAATTTCCCGAGTTTAGGTCGGATTTTCCCTCTTTTTTAGGCTGATTTTCCATCATTTTTGGTTGGATTTTCCCTCCTTTTGGGGTTGGATCCCGCCCCCTTTTTCCTTGGATTTTCCCTCTTTTTGCGGCTGGAATTTCCCAAGTTTAGGTCGGATTTTCCCTCTTTTTTAGGCTGGAATTTCCATCATTTTTTGGTTGGATTTTCCCTCCTTTTGGGGTTGGATCCCGCCCCCTTTTTCCTTGGATTTTCCCTCTTTTTTGGGCTGGAATTTCCTGAGTTCGGTTCGGGTTTTCCCTCATTTTTTCCTTGGCTTTTCCTTCTTTTTTGGGCTGGATTTTCCTGAGTTTAGGTGGGATTTTCCCCCTTTTTAGGGTGGGATTTTCCCTCCTTTTGGGGTTGGATTTTCCCGAGTTTTCCCTCAGGGATGTTCCCAATAAACAGATTCCTTCCTCTCCGTGTGGGATCGGTGGATTTTTCCTTGGGATTCGGCTTTTCCAGAGGGGTGGGAGCTTGGATGAGGCTTGGGTGCTCTCGGGGTGGGGGAAAAATCCTGGAATATCCTCCAAAAATCCTGGAATTTCCTGGCTGGAAGAGCCCCCCCCCCCCTTCCAGGAGGATCAAATCCCAAATCCTGAGGGAAAACAGCCGGAAAACTCCAGGAAAAGGATTCCCGGCACAAGAGGTTCCCAGCAATCCCCCAGGGGGAGGGGAATATCCTCAGGAAACCCTGGAATATCCTCAGAAATTCATGGAATATCAGCACAAAGCCTCGGAATCTCGTCAGAAACTCACGGGATTTATACAAATTCCAGCAAACTTTGGGATAAACTCCAGAAAACCTCGGGATCCCGTCACAAAACCTCGGAATCTCGCGGCGAAGCCCCGGAACGCTGCCGTAACTCCACGGGGCGGCGTCAGAAATCCACGGAACGTCCTCGGGAATGTCGGGAATCTCCCGGCTGGGAGGGCCCCGGGAGGCTCCGGGCGCAGATCCCGCGGGGAAGCTCCGGGAAGGATTCCCGGCTCCATCCCGAGGCGAGGCCAGGGCAGAGAGCCCCGGCCCCGAAGGATTCCCGGGAAAAGCGAGGGCGGAATTCCGGGATTCCCAGCGGGAAAGGGAGCGGGGGCGGGGGGGTGGGGATTCCCAGGGAACGGCTCCCGAGGGAAGGAAGGGAGGGGAGGATTCCCAAGGGAATGGAGATTCCCGAGGGAATGAAGGGATTTGGGAAGGATTTGGGAAGGATTTGGGGAAGGATTTGGGGAAGGATTTGGGAAGGGATTGGGAAGGGATTTGGGAAGGGATTTAGGGAAGGATTTGGGAAGGATTTGGGAAGGGATTTAGGGAAGGGATTTAGGGAAGGGATTTAGGGAAGGGATTTGGGAAGGGATTTGGGAAGGGATTTGGGAAGGGATTTAGGGAAGGATTTGGGAAGGATTTGGGAAGGATTTGGGAAGGGATTTAGGGAAGGATTTGGGAAGGATTTGGGAAGGATTTGGGAAGGGATTTGGGAAGGGATTTGGGAAGGGATTTAGGGAAGGGATTTAGGGAAGGGATTTGGGAAGGATTTGGGAAGGGATTTGGGAAGGGATTTGGGAAGGGATTTAGGGAAGGGATTTGGGAAGGATTTGGGAAGGGATTTAGGGAAGGGATTTAGGGAAGGGATTTAGGGAAGGGATTTGGGAAGGGATTTAGGGAAGGGATTTGGGAAGGGATTTGGGAAGGATTTGGGAAGGGATTTGGGAAGGGATTTAGGGAAGGGATTTGGGAAGGGATTTGGGAAGGATTTGGGAAGGGATTTAGGGAAGGGATTTGGGAAGGGATTGGGAAGGGATTTGGGAAGGATTTGGGAAGGGATTTGGGAAGGGATTTGGGAAGGATTTGGGAAGGGATTGGGAAGGGATTTAGGGAAGGGATTTGGGAAGGATTTGGGAAGGATTTGGGAAGGATTTGGGAAGGGATTTGGGAAGGATTTGGGAAGGGATTGGGAAGGGATTTGGGAAGGATTTGGGAAGGATTTGGGAAGGGATTTGGGAAGGATTTGGGAAGGGATTTGGGAAGGGATTTAGGGAAGGATTTGGGAAGGGATTTGGGAAGGGATTTAAGGAAGGGATTTGGGAAGGATTTGGGAAGGATTTGGGAAGGATTTGGGAAGGGATTTGGGAAGGATTTGGGAAGGGATTTAGGGAAGGATTTGGGAAGGGATTTAGGGAAGGATTCCCGCGGGAGCTCAGCAGGACCCCCTGGATCAATCCCGGCTTCTCCAGCCCCTCTGGAACTCAGGGCAGGCCTGAGGAGCTCGAGCCCGATGATCCCGATGATCCCGATCCCAGTCCCGATCCTGATCCTGCTGATCCCAATCCTGCTGCTGATCCCAATCCCAATCCAGATCCCGCTGCTCCCGCTCCTGCTGCTCCCGCTCCTGCTGATCCCAATCCCAATCCGGATCCTGCTGATCCTGATCCTGCTGCTGCTCCTGATCCAGCTGATCCCAATCCTGATCCTGATCCTGCTGATCCCAATCCTGCTGCTGATCCCAATCCCAGTCCGGATCCTGCTGATCCCAATCCCGATCCTCCTGCTGATCCCAATCCCGATCCTCCTGCTGATCCTGACCCAGCTGATCCTGATCCTGCTGCTGATCCTGATCCAGCGGATCCCAATCCTGATCCAGCGGATCCCAATCCTGATCCTGATCCCAATCCAGATCCCGCTGCTCCCGCTCCTGCTGCTGCTCCCGCTCCTGCTGCTCCCGCTCCTGCTGATCCCGATCCTGCTGCTGATCCTGCTCCCGGTCCTCCCAATCTCACTGATCCCAATCCCAATCCTGCTGCTGATCCCAATCCTGATCCTGCTGATCCCAATCCTGCTGCTGATCCCGCTCCCGCTGCTGATCCCAGTCCTCCTGCTGCTCCCAATCCTGCTGATCCCGATCCTGCTGATCCCAATCCTGATCCCAATTCTGATCCTGATCCAGCTGATCCCAATCCTCCAGCTGCTCCCGCTCCTGCTGATCCCGATCTTGCTGCTGATCCCGCTCCTGCTGCTGATCCCAGTCCTCCTGCTGCTCCCAATCCTGCTGATCCTGATCCTGCTGATCCCAATCCTGATCCCAATTCTGATCCTGATCCAGCTGATCCCAATCCTCCAGCTGCTCCCGCTCCTGCTGATCCCGATCTTGCTGCTGATCCCGCTCCTGCTGCTGATCCCAACCCTCCTGCTGCTCCCAATCCTGCTGATCCCGCTCCTGCTGCTGCTCCCAATCCTGCTGATCCTGATCCTGCTGCTGATCCCGATCCAGCTGATCCCGATCCAGCTGATCCTGATCCTGCTGATCCCGACCCTCCTGCTGATCCCAACCCTCCTGCTGATCCCGATCCAGCTGATCCTGATCCAGCTGCTCCCGATCCTGCTGCTGCTCCCGCTCCAGCCGATCCCAATCCCGCTCCCGCTGCCGCTCCCGCTGCGGTTCCCGCTGCCGTTCCGGCTCCGTGCAGGAAGTTGTAGACCAGGAAGTCGGGCCGGCCGCAGTAGCGCGCGGCGAAGGCTCTCCCGTCCGGAGTGGGGTCGGAGAAGGCCAAATCCCGGGAATTCAGCACCGTCCCGAAGACGAAGGAGCGCCTGCGCCGGGAGAGGGGAGCGTGAGCGCCAGGGATCGCCAGGGATCGCCAGGGAGCGCCAGGGATCGCCACGGAGCGGGCGGGAAAGGCGGGAACGCTCCCGCGGGAATCGCGGCCTCCAGCCGGAGCTGGGAACGCGGGGCGGGGATTAACGAGCAATTAACGGCCGGGCCGGGCCCGCCTTCTAGGGAAAACATTCCCGGGTTCTAGGGAAAACATTCCCAGATTTTAGGGAAAACGTTCCCGGTTTTTAGGGAAAACGTTCCCGGTTTTTAAGGAAAACATTCTCAGTTTTAGTGGAAACATTCCTGGTTTTTAAAGGAAAACATTCCCAGTTTTTAGGGAGAACATTCTGGGTTTTTAAGGAGAACATTCCCGGTTTTAGTGGAAAAAAATCCCTGGTTTTTAATGGAAACATTCCGGGTTTTTAAAGGAAAACATTCCCAGTTTTTAGGGAGAAACTTCCGGGTCTTTAGGGAGAACATTCCCGGTTTTTAGGGAGAACATTCGGGGTTTTAGTGGAAACATTCCCGGTTTTTAATGAAAACGTTCCTGGTTTTTAAAGGAAAATATTCCCCGTTTTTAGGGAGAACATTCCCAGTTTTTAAGGAAAACATTCCCGGTTTTTAGGGAGAACATTTGGGGTTTTTAGGGAGAACATTCCCGGGTTTTAGGGAGAACATTCCGGGTTTTTAAGGAAAACGTTCCCAGTTTTTAGGGAGAACATTCCCGGTTTTAGTGGAAAAATTCCTGGTTTTTAATGAAAACAGTCCTGGTTTTCAAAGGACAACATTCCCAGTTTTTTAGGGAGAACATTCCGGGTTTTTAGGGAGTACATTCCAGGTTTTTTAGGGAGAACATTCCCAGTTTTTAGGGAGAACATTCCGGGTTTTTAACGGAGAACATTCCCAGTTTTTAACGGAAAACATTCCCGGTTTTAGTGGAAAAATCCCTGTTTTTTTTATGAGAACATTCCTGGTTTTCAAAGGAGAACATTCCCAGTTTTTAGGGAGAACATTTGGGGTTTTTAGGGAGAACATTCCCGGTTTTTAGGGAGAACATTCCGGGTTCTTAGGGAGAACATTCCCAGTTTTTAGGGAGAACATTCCGGGTCTTTAACGGAGAACATTCCCAGTTTTTAACGGAGAACATTCCCGGTTTTAGTGGAAAAATCCCTGGTTTTTTTATGAGAACATTCCTGGTTTTTAAAGGAGAACATTCTGGGTTTTAAGGAGAACATTCCCAGTTTTTAGGGAGAACATTCTGGGTTTTTTAGGGAGAACATTCTGAGTTTTTTAGGGAGAACATTCCAGGTTTTTAGGGAGAACATTCCCGGTTTTTAAGGAGAACATTCCGGGTTTTTAGGAAGAACATTCCCGTTCTCCAGCCGGAGCGGCGGAGCTGGGAATGGGGGCTGTAATTAAGGGGTAATGAATGGGTAATGAACGGGTAATGAACGGGTAATTAAGGGGTAATGAACGGGTAATTAAGGGGTAATGAACGGGTAATTAAGGGGTAATTAAGGGGTAATGAATGGGTAATGAACGGGTAATGAACGGGTAATTAAGGGGTAATGAACGGGTAATTAAGGGGTAATTAAGGGGTAATGAACGCCGGGCCAGGCCCAGCTGGAATAGTTCGGGATGTTCCCACTCGGAGCTCGGGATCGGAGCTCGGGATCGCTCCTCTTTCAGCTCCACCAAGGTTCCCTGGAAATCCGGGATCTTCCCGAGCCGGAAGTCGAGAATGGTTTCCATGGCAACTGCTCAGGGGTGGGGGGAAAAGCGGGAACGGTCCCAGCTGGAAGCGGGAATGGTCGCCCGAAAAACCCGGAATGTTCTCCCGAAAAACCCGGAATGTTTTCCTTTAAAAACCAGGAATGTTTTTGTTAAGAACCAGGAATTTTTCCACTAAAACCAGGAATGTTCTCCCTAAAAACAGGGAATGTTTTGCCTAAAACCAGGAATTTTTCCGCTGAAAACCCGGAACTTTTTCATTAAAACTGGGAATTTTTCTGCTAAAAACCGGGAATGTTTTCCCTTAAAAACCGGGAATGTTCTCCGTTAAGAACCGGGAATGTTTTTCACTAAAAAATGGGAATTTCTCCACTAAAACCGGGAATGTTCTCCCTAAAAACCCCGAATGTTTTCCCTTAAAAACCCGGAATGTTCTCCCTAAAAACTGGGAATGTTCTCCCTAAAAATGGGGAATGTTTTCCTTAAAACCAGGAATTTCTCCACTAAAACCGGGAATATTTTCCCTAAAAACCAGCAATGTTCTCCCTAAAAACCGGGAATGTTTTCCCTTAAAAACCGGGAATGTTCTCCATTAATAACCGGGAATGTTTTCCACTAAAAAATGGGAATTTCTCCACTAAAACCGGGAATATTTTCCCTAAAAACTGGGAATGTTCTCCCTAAAAACGGGGAATGTTTTCCTTAAAACTGGGAATTTTTCCGCTAAAAAACCCGGAATGTTCTCCCTAAAAACCCCGAATGTTTTCCCTAAAAAACTGGGATTGTTTTGCCTAAAACCGAGGAATTTTTCCTTTAAAAACCAGGAATGTTTTCCGTTAAATCCAGGAATGTTTTCCCTTAAAAAATGGGAATTTTTCCACTAAAACCAGGAATGTTTTCCCTAAAAAGCGGGAATTTTTTCATTAAAACCAGGAATGTTTCCCTTAAAAACTGGGGACGTTCTCCCTAAAAACCGGGAATATTTTCCCTAAAAACTGGGAATGTTTTCCTTAAAACTGGGAATTTTTCCCCTAAAACCCCAGAATGTTTTCCACTAAAAAATGGGAAGTTCTCCACTAAAACCGGGAATATTCTCCCGAAAAACCGGGAATATTTTCCCTAAAAACCAGCAATGTCCTCCCTAAAAACCAGGAACGTTTTCCCTAAAAACCGGGAACGCTCTCCATTCAAACTTCAGAGCCTCCCACTGAAAATCCGGGAATGTTTTCCGCTCGATCCGGAATCTCCGGAGCTGGGATCCCGCAGCTTTTCCTTCGGGATCCGGCGCGCTTCGGGCCGCAGTTTGGGATTGCCGGCGCTGCCCTTCCCGGGTCCCGGCCGGGAGATCGGGAGCGGCCCTGGGAGCGGCTTTGCGCCAGCCCGGAATTCCCGCGGAGCCGGGGGGGTGGGAAGGAAGGGTCGGGATTCCCGTTCCCGACGGCCGAGCCCAAAACCGCAGCAGCGGCCCCGGGCCCCAACCTCCCTGAACCCCGCCCGGCCCCGGCCGCCTGCCCCGAACCCCGCCCCACTTCCCGCTTTTCCCGCCCCAATTCCCGCCTTTCCCGCCCCAATTCCCGCTTTTCCCGCCCCAATTCCCGCTTTTCCCGCCCCAATTCCCGCTTTTCCCTGAACCCCGCCCCAATTCCCACTTTTCCCGCCCCAATTCCCGCTTTTCCCGCCCCAATTCCCGCTTTTCCCTCCTCAATTCCCGCCTTTCCCGCCCCAATTCCCGCCTTTCCCTGAACCCCGCCCCAATTCCCGCCTTTCCCTGAACCCCTCCTCAATTACCACCTTTCCCTCCCCAATTCCCACTTTTCCCGCCCCAATTCCCGCTTTTCCCGCCCCAATTCCCGCTTTTCCCGCCCCAATTCCCGCCTTTCCCGCCCCAATTCCCGCCTTTCCCTGAACCCCGCCCCAATTCCCACTTTTCCCGCCCCACTTCCCGCTTTTCCCGCCCCACTTCCCGCTTTTCCCGCCCCAATTCCCGCTTTTCCCGCCCCAATTCCCGCTTTTCCCTGAACCCCGCCCCAATTCCCACTTTTCCCGCCCCAATTCCCGCTTTTCCCGCCCCAATTCCCGCTTTTCCCTCCTCAATTCCCGCCTTTCCCGCCCCAATTCCCGCCTTTCCCTGAACCCCGCCCCAATTCCCGCCTTTCCCTGAACCCCGCCCCAATTCCCGCCTTTCCCGCCCCAATTCCCGCCTTTCCCTGAACCCCGCCCCAATTACCACCTTTCCCTCCCCAATTCCCGCTTTTCCCTGTCCCAATTCCCGCTTTTCCCTCCCCAATTCCCGCTTTTCCCGCCCCAATTCCCGCCTTTCCCTGAACCCCGCCCCAATTCCCGCCTTTCCCCGCCCCAATTCCCGCCTGCCCCGAACCCCGCCCCAATTCCCGCTTTTCCCTCCCCAATTCCCGCCTTTCCCTGAATCCCTCCCCAATTCCCGCTTTTCCCGCCCCAATTCCCGCCTTTCCCTGAATCCCTCCCCAATTCCCGCTTTTCCCGCCCCAATTCCCGCCTTTCCCTGAATCCCTCCCCAATTCCCGCTTTTCCCTCCCCAATTCCCGCCTTTCCCTGAATCCCTCCCCAATTCCCGCTTTTCCCGCCCCAATTCCCGCCTTTCCCTGAATCCCTCCCCAATTCCCGCTTTTCCCGCCCCAATTCCCGCCTTTCCCTGAATCCCTCCCCAATTCCCGCTTTTCCCTGTCCCAATTCCCGCTTTTCCCTCCCCAATTCCCGCTTTTCCCGCCCCAATTCCCGCCTTTCCCGCCCCAATTCCCGCTTTTCCCTCCCCAATTCCCGCCTTTCCCCGAACCCCGCCCCAATTCCTGCTTTTCCCGCCCCAATTCCCGCTTTTCCCTCCTCAATTCCCGCCTTTCCCGCCCCAATTCCCGCTTTTCCCTCCCCAATTCCCGCTTTTCCCTGAACCCCGCCCCAATTCCCGCTTTTCCCTCCCCAATTCCCGCTTTTCCCTGAACCCCTCCTCAATTACCACCTTTCCCTCCTCAATTCCCGCCTTTCCCTGTCCCAATTCCCGCTTTTCCCTGAACCCCTCCTCAATTACCACCTTTCCCGCCCCAATTCCCACTTTTCCCTGTCCCAATTCCCGCTTTTCCCTCCTCAATTCCCGCCTTTCCCTCCCCAATTCCCGCTTTTCCCGCCCCAATTCCCGCCTTTCCCTCCTCAATTCCCGCCTTTCCCTGTCCCAATTCCCGCTTTTCCCTGAACCCCTCCTCAATTACCACCTTTCCCTCCCCAATTCCCACTTTTCCCTGTCCCAATTCCCGCTTTTCCCTCCTCAATTCCCGCCTTTCCCGCCCCAATTCCCGCTTTTCCTTCCCCAATTCCCACTTCTCCCTGAATCCCTCCCCAATTCCCTTTTTCCCTCCCCAGTTCCCAGTGTTCCCAATTCCCAGTGTTCCCAGTCCCAATTCGCACTGTTCCCAGTTCCCAGTGTTCCCATCCCAGTTCCCACTGTTCCCAGTTCCCACTGTTCCCATCCCAATTCCCACTGTTCCCAGTTCCCAGCATTCCCCATCCCAATTCCCACTGTTCCCATCCCAGTTCCCAGTGTTCCCAGCCCCAATTCCCATTGTTCCCAGTTCCCAGTGCTCCCAGTGCTCCCAGTCCCCCCACTCCCCATGCACCAGAGCGCATCCGCCATCCCAGTTCCCAGTGTTCCCAGTGCTCCCAGTGTTCCCAGTCCCAATTCCCACTCTTCCCAGTTCCCACTGTTCCCAGTGCTCCCAGTGCCCCCAGTCCCACGCACCGCAGCACATCCGTCATCCCAGTTCCCAGTGTTCCCAGTGTTCCCAGTCCCAATTCCCACTCTTCCCAGTTCCCAGTGCTCCCAGTGTTCCCAGTGTTCTCATCCCAGTTCCCACTCTTCCCAGTTCCCAGTGCTCCCAGTGTTCCCAGTCCCACGCACTGCAGCGCATCCGCCATCCCAGTTCCCAGTGTTCCCAGTTCCCAGTGTTCCCAGTGCTCCCAGTGTTCCCAGTGCTCCCAGTATTCCCAGTGTTCCCACTCTTCCCAGTTCCCAGTGTTCCCAGTGCTCCCAGTGTTCCCAGTCCCCATGCACCACAGCGCGTCCGCCATCCCAGTTCCCAGTGTTCCCAGTTCCCAGTGTTCCCAGTGTTCCCAGTCCCAATTCCCACTCTTCCCAGTTCCCACTGCTCCCAGTTCCCAGTGTTCCCAGTGCTCCCAGTGTTCCCAGTGCTCCCAGTGTTCCCACTCTTCCCAGTTCCCAGTGCTCCCAGCGTTCCCAGTGCTCCCAGCGTTCCCAGTCCCCACGCACCGCAGCGCGTCCGCCATCCCAGTTCCCAGTGTTCCCAGTTCCCAGTGTTCCCAGTGTTCCCAGTCCCAATTCCCACTCTTCCCAGTTCCCAGTGCTCCCAGTTCCCAGTGCTCCCAGTCCCAATTCCCACTCTTCCCAGTTCCCAGTGCTCCCAGTTCCCAGTGCTCCCAGTGCTCCCAGTGTTCCCAGTCCCACGCACCGCAGCGCGTCTGCCATCCCAGCTCCCACTGTTCCCAGTTCCCAGTGTTCCCAGTGCTCCCAGTGCTCCCAGTCCCCACGCACCGCAGCGTGTCCGCCATCCCAGTGTTCCCAGTTCCCAGTGCTCCCAGTGCTCCCAGTGCCCCCAGTCCCCACACACTGCAGCGCGTCTGCCATCCCAGTTCCCACTGTTCCCAGTTCCCAGTGCTCCCAGTGTTCCCAGTGCTCCCAGTCCCCACGCGCCGCAGCGCGTCTGCCATCCCAGCTCCCAGTGTTCCCAGTGTTCCCAGTTCCCAGTGTTCCCAGTGCTCCCAGTGTTCCCAGTGCCCCCAGTCCCCACGCACCGCAGCGCGTCCGCCATCCCAGTTCCCAGTGCTCCCAGTGTTCCCAGTGCCCCCAGTCCCACGCACCGCAGCGCGTCCGCCATCCCAGTGTTCCCAGTTCCCAGTGCTCCCAGTGTTCCCAGTGCTCCCAGTGTTCCCAGTCCCCACGCACCGCAGCACATCCGTCATCCCAGTTTCCAGTGTTCCCAGTGTTCCCAGTCCCAATTCCCACTCTTCCCAGTTCCCAGTGTTCCCAGTGTTCCCAGTTCCCAGTGTTCCCAGTGCTCCCAGTTCCCAGTGTTCCCAGTTCCCAGTGTTCCCAGTGCCCCCAGTCCCACGCACCGCAGCGCGTCCGCCATCCCAGTGTTCCCAGTTCCCAGTGCTCCCAGTGCTCCCAGTCCCCACGCACCGCAGCGCGTCCGCCATCCCAGTGTTCCCAGTTCCCAGTTCCCAGTGCTCCCAGTGCTCCCAGTCCCCACGCACCGCAGCGCGTCCGCCATCCCAGTGTTCCCAGTTCCCAGTGTTCCCAGTGTTCCCAGTGCTCCCAGTCCCCACGCACCGCAGCGCGTCCGCCATCCTGCGGCCGATGCCGCGCCGCCGCCGCGCCGCCCGCACCCAGATGCGGCTGATGCCGCACGCGGCCGCCTCCGGCTGCTCCGAGCAGCGCCAGGCCCGGCACGGCCCCGGCAGCGCCCCGGCACGGGACTGGGAGCGGCACTGGGAGTGCTGGGAGTGCTGGGAGTCAGCCTGGGAATGAGCCTGGGAATGATCCTGGGAATGAGCCTGGGAATGAGCCTGGGAATGAGCCTGGGAATCGGCCGGGGATGGGAACGGCTCCGGCAGCACCCGGAACGCCTGCGGGAATAACGGGAGTGGGAATGGCGGGAGTGGGAATAATGGGAGTGGGAATAATGGGAGTGGGGATGACTAGAGTGGGAGTGATGGGAGTGGGAATGATGGGAATGGGGCATGGGGAATGGGAACTGGGAATGGGAACTGGGAACGGGAGTGATGGGAATGGGAACGGGAACTGGGAACAGGAACTGGGAACGGGAGCTGGGAACGGGAGCTGGGAACGAGAACTGGGAATGGGAACTGGGAACGGGAACTGGGAACGGGAGTGATGGGAATGGGAACGGGAACTGGGAACAGGAACTGGGAACGGGAGCTGGGAACGGGAACTGGGAACGGGAACTGGGAACTGGAGCTGGGAATGGGGAACTGGGAACAGGAACTGGGAACGGGAACTGGGAACGGGAGCTGGGAATGGGGAACTGGGAACAGGAACTGGGAACGGGAACTGGGAACGGGAGCTGGGAACGGGAACTGGGAACGGGAACTGGGAACTGGAGCTGGGAATGGGGAACTGGGAACGGGAACTGGGAACGGGAGCTGGGAACGGGAACTGGGAACGGGGAACTGGGAACTGGGAATGGGAACTGGAGCTGGGAACGGGAACTGGGAACTGGAGCTGGGAATGGGGAACTGGGAACGGGAGCTGGGAACGGGAACTGGGAATGGGAACTGGGAATGGGGGATGGGAACTGGGAATGGGGGATGGGAACTGGGAATGGGGGATGGGAACTGGGAATGGGGGATGGGAACTGGGAATGGGAACTGGGAATGTGGGGTTGGGAATGGGGGATGGGAACTGAGAACGGGAACTGGGAACGGGAACTGGGAACAGGAACTGGGAATGGGAACTGGGAACAGGAACTGGGAACGGGAACTGGGAACGGGAGCTGGGAACGGGAACGGGAACTGGGAATGGGAACTGGGAACGGGAACTGGGAACGGGAACTGGGAACGGGAACTGGGAATGGGAACTGGGAATGGGGAACTGGGAACGAGAACTGGGAATGGGAACTGGGAATGGGGAACTGGGAACGAGAACTGGGAATGGGAACTGGGAATGGGGAACTGGGAACGAGAACTGGGAATGGGAACGGAAACTGGGAATGGGAACTGGGAATGGGGAACTGGGAACGGGAGCTGGGAACGGGAGCTGGGAACGGGAGCTGGGAACGGGAACTGGGAACGGGAACGGGAACTGGGAACAGGAACTGGGAACGGGAACTGGGAACGGGAACTGGGAACGGGAACTGGGAACAGGAACTGGGAATGGGAACGGGAACTGGGAATGGGAACTGGGAAGGGGAACTGGGAACGGGAACTGGGAACGGGAACTGGGAATGGGAACTGGGAACGGGAACTGGGAACGGGAACTGGGAATGGGAACGGGAACTGGGAACAGG
The DNA here is from genome assembly GCF_020740725.1 of Corvus hawaiiensis. Lineage (NCBI taxonomy): Eukaryota > Metazoa > Chordata > Aves > Passeriformes > Corvidae > Corvus > Corvus hawaiiensis. Next base: position 1,285,840 of record NC_063215.1, read on the forward strand.
AACTGGGAATGGGAACGGGAACTGGGAACAGGAACTGGGAATGGGAACTGGGAACAGGAGCTGGGAATGGGAACAGGAACTGGGAACGGGAACTGGGAATGGGAACTGGGAACGGGAACTGGGAACGGGAACTGGGAATGGGAACTGGGAATGGGAACGGGAACTGGGAATGGGAACTGGGAATGGGGAACTGGGAACGGGAACTGGGAATGGGAACGGGAACTGGGAATGGGAACTGGGAATGGGGAACTGAGAACAGGAACTGGGAATGGGGAACTGGGAACAGGAACTGGGAATGGGAACGGGAACTGGGAACGGGAACTGGGAATGGGGAACTGGGAACGGGAACTGGGAACGGGAATTGGGAACGGGAGCTGGGAACGGCAGCTGGGAACGGGAACTGGGAACGGGAACTGGGAATGGGAACTGGGAACGGGAACTGGGAACGGGAACTGGGAACAGGAACTGGGAATGGGAACGGGAACTGGGAACGGGAACTGGGAATGGGAACTGGGAACAGGAACTGGGAATGGGAACGGGAACTGGGAACGGGAACTGGGAATGGGAACTGGGAACGGGAACTGGGAATGGGAACGGGAACTGGGAACGGGAACTGGGAATGGGGAACTGGGAACGGGAACTGGGAACGGCAGCTGGGAACAGGAACTGGGAACGGGAACTGGGAATGGGAACTGGGAATGGGAACGGGAACTGGGAATGGGAACTGGGAATGGGGAACTGGGAACGGGAACTGGGAATGGGAACGGGAACTGGGAATGGGAACTGGGAATGGGGAACTGAGAACAGGAACTGGGAATGGGGAACTGGGAACAGGAACTGGGAATGGGAACGGGAACTGGGAACGGGAACTGGGAATGGGAACTGGGAACGGGAACTGGGAATGGGAACGGGAACTGGGAACGGGAACTGGGAATGGGGAACTGGGAACGGGAACTGGGAATGGGAACGGGAACTGGGAACGGGAACTGGGAATGGGGAACTGGGAACGGGAACTGGGAATGGGAACTGGGAACAGGAACTGGGAATGGGAACGGGAACTGGGAACGGGAACTGGGAATGGGAACTGGGAACGGGAACTGGGAATGGGAACGGGAACTGGGAACGGGAACTGGGAATGGGGAACTGGGAACGGGAACTGGGAATGGGAACGGGAACTGGGAACGGGAACTGGGAATGGGGAACTGGGAACGGGAACTGGGAACGGGAACTGGGAACAGGAACTGGGAATGGGAACGGGAACTGGGAACGGGAACTGGGAATGGGGAACTGGGAATGGGAACGGGAACTGGGAATGGGAACGGGAACTGGGAACGGGAACTGGGAATGGGGAACTGGGAACAGGAACTGGGAATGGGAACGGGAACTGGGAACGGGAACTGGGAATGGGAACTGGGAACGGGAACTGGGAATGGGGAACTGGGAATGGGGAACTGGGAACAGGAACTGGGAACGGGAACTGGGAACAGGAACTGGGAATGGGAACTGGGAACGGGAACTGGGAACGGGAACTGGGAATGGGGAACTGGGAACAGGAACTGGGAATGGGAACGGGAACTGGGAACGGGAACTGGGAACGGGAACTGGGAACGGCAATCAGCGACCGATTGCTGATCGATCGCTAACGAGCTGTCACTCATTAACTAATCACTGAGCAATCAGCGATGGATCACCGATCGATCGCTAACGAGCTGTCACTCATTAACTAATCACTGAGCAATCAGTGACTGATCACCGATCGATCGCTAACGAGCTGTCACTCATTAACTAATCACTGAGCAATCAGTGATGGATCGATCGCTAACGAGCTGTCACTCATTAACTAATCACTGAGCAATCAGTGACTGATCACCGATCGATCGCTAACGAGCTGTCACTCATTAACTAATCACTGAGCAATCAGCGATGGATCACCGATCGATCACTAACGAGCTGTCACTCATTAACTAATCACTGAGCAATCAGCGACTGATCACCGATCGATCGCTAACGAGCTGTCACTCATTAACTAATCACTGAGCAATCAGCGAGGGATCGATCGCTAACGAGCTGTCACTCATTAACTAATCACTGAGCAATCAGTGATGGATCACCGATTGATCGCTAACGAGCTGTCACTCATTAACTAATCACTGAGCAATCAGTGATGGATCACCGATCGATCGCTAACGAGCTGTCACTCATTAACTAATCACTGAGCAATCAGTGACTGATCACCGATCGATCGCTAACGAGCTGTCACTCATTAACTAATCACTGAGCAATCAGTGATGGATCGATCGCTAACGAGCTGTCACTCATTAACTAATCACTGAGCAATCAGTGACTGATCACCGATCAATCGCTAACGAGCTGTCACTCATTAACTAATCACTGAGCAATCAGCGATGGATCACCGATCGATCGCTAACGAGCTGTCACTCATTAACTAATCACTGAGCAATCAGTGACTGATCACCGATCAATCGCTAACGAGCTGTCACTCATTAACTAATCACTGAGCAATCAGTGATGGATCGATCGCTAACGAGCTGTCACTCATTAACTAATCACTGAGCAATCAGTGACTGATCACCGATCGATCGCTAACAAGCTGTCACTCATTAACTAATCACTGAGCAATCAGCGATGGATCACCGATCGATCGCTAACGAGCTGTCACTCATTAACTAATCACTGAGCAATCAGCGATGGATCACCGATCGATCGCTAACGAGCTGTCACTCATTAACTAATCACTGAGCAATCAGCGAGGGATCGATCGCTAACGAGCTGTCACTCATTAACTAATCACTGAGCAATCAGGGATGGATCGATCGCTAACGAGCTGTCACTCATTAACTAATCATTGAGCAATCAGCGATGGATCGATCGCTAACGAGCTGTCACTCATTAACTAATCACTGAGCAATCAGCGATGGATCACCGATCGACCGCTAACGAGCTGTCACTCATTAACTAATCACTGAGCAATCAGTGATGGATCGATCGCTAACGAGCTGTCACTCATTAACTAATCACTGAGCAATCAGTGATGGATCGATCGCTAACGAGCTGTCACTCATTAACTAATCACTGAGCAATCAGTGACTGATCACCGATCGATCGCTAACGAGCTGTCACTCATTAACTAATCACTGAGCAATCAGCGATGGATCACCGATCGATCGCTAACGAGCTGTCACTCATTAACTAATCACTGAGCAATCAGTGACTGATCACCGATCGATCGCTAACGAGCTGTCACTCATTAACTAATCCCTGAGCAATCAGCGATGGATCACCGATCGATCGCTAACGAGCTGTCACTCATTAACTAATCACTGAGCAATCAGCGATGGATCGATCGCTAACGAGCTGTCACTCATTAACTAATCACTGAGCAATCAGCAACCGATCGTTAATTACCTGTCACTCGCTAACTAATCACTGATCAATCATTGATCAATCACTGACCGATGGCTAACGACCCGCCACTCATTAACTAATCACTGATCGATCGTTAACGACCCACCACTCATTAACTAATCACTGATCGATCGTTAATGAGCCACCACGCATTAAATAATCACTGATCAATCGCTGATCCATCAGCGGCCATTAATTAATCACTAATCAATCATTAATCAGCCATGAATCACTGAGTAATCACCGCCCAGTCATTAACCATCATTAATGAGCCATTAGTCACTAATTAACCAAGAGCTCAGCATTAATCAGCCACTACCCAATCACCAATCAGCCACTAATCACCAAATAACCACTAATCAGTGGCTAATTAGCCATGAATCCATCACCAATCAGCTACTAATCACCAATTAACCACGAATCAAAGACTAACCACTAATCAAACACTAACCACCAATTAACCACTAATCAGGGGCTAATTAGCCACTAACCCATCACCAATCAGCCACTCACCCAGCAATCACTAATTAATCGCTAACGCTGGCCCAGCACTGGGTTAATGAGCGCTAATTAGCACTAATTAGCACTAATGAGGTACCTGGGTGAGGGGCTGGGCCAGCAGCACCCCCTGCAGGGCAGCACTGGGTTAATGAGCGCTAATGAGCACTAATTAGCGTTAATGAGGTACCTGTGTGAGGGGCTGGGCCAGCAGCACCCCCTGCAGGGCAGCACTGGGTTAATGAGCGTTAATTAGCACTAATTAGCGTTAATGAGGTACCTGTGTGAGGGGCTGGGCCAGCAGCACCCCCTGCAGGGCAGCACTGGGTTCATGAGCGCTAATGAGCACTAATTAGCACTAATGAGGTACCTGGGTGAGGGGCTGGGCCAGCAGCACCCCCTGCAGGGCAGCACTGGGTTAATGAGCGTTAATTAGCACTAATTAGCGTTAATGAGGTACCTGGGTGAGGGGCTGGGCCAGCAGCACCCCTTGCAGGGCAGCACTGGGTTCATGAGCGCTAATGAGCACTAATTAGCGTTAATGAGGTACCTGGGTGAGGGGCTGGGCCAGCAGCACCCCCTGCAGGGCAGCACTGGGTTCATGAGCGCTAATGAGCACTAATTAGCACTAATGAGGTACCTGGGTGAGGGGCTGGGCCAGCAGCACCCCCTGCAGGGCAGCACTGGGTTAATGAGCGTTAATTAGCACTAATTAGCGTTAATGAGGTACCTGTGTGAGGGGCTGGGCCAGCAGCACCCCCTGCAGGGCAGCACTGGGTTAATGAGCGTTAATGAGCACTAATTAGCGTTAATGAGGTACCTGGGTGAGGGGCTGGGCCAGCAGCACCCCCTGCAGGGCAGCACTGGGTTAATGAGCGCTAATGAGCACTAATTAGCGTTAATGAGGTACCTGTGTGAGGGGCTGGGCCAGCAGCACCCCCTGCAGGGCAGCACTGGGTTCATGAGCGTTAATGAGCACTAATTAGCGTTAATGAGGTACCTGGGTGAGGGGCTGGGCCAGCAGCACCCCCTGCAGGGCAGCACTGGGTTAATGAGCGCTAATGAGCACTAATTAGCGTTAATGAGGTACCTGTGTGAGGGGCTGGGCCAGCAGCACCCCCTGCAGGGCAGCACTGGGTTCATGAGCGCTAATGAGCACTAATTAGCGTTAATGAGGTACCTGGGTGAGGGGCTGGGCCAGCAGCACCCCCTGCAGGGCAGCACTGGGTTAATGAGCGCTAATGAGCACTAATTAGCGTTAATGAGGTACCTGGGTGAGGGGCTGGGCCAGCAGCACCCCCTGCAGGGCAGCACTGGGTTAATGAGCGTTAATGAGCACTAATTAGCGTTAATGAGGTACCTGGGTGAGGGGCTGGGCCAGCAGCACCCCCTGCAGGGCAGCACTGGGTTAATGAGCGTTAATGAGCACTAATTAGCGTTAATGAGGTACCTGGGTGAGGGGCTGGGCCAGCAGCACCCCCTGCAGGGCAGCACTGGGTTAATGAGCGTTAATGAGCACTAATTAGCGTTAATGAGGTACCTGGGTGAGGGGCTGGGCCAGCAGCACCCCCTCGACGCCGCCCCCCGGGGACACGAAGAGGAAGCTCCAGAGGCTCCGGCCCCGCTCCGCAGCCGCTCCCGCCTGGAAGCCCAGCTCGGAATCCACCAACTCCCGGAGCTGCTCGGCCTGCGCGGAACGGGAAATCGGGAACGGGAAATCGGGAATGGGAATGGGAAATCGGGAATGGGAAATCGGGAACGGGAATGGGAACGGGAATGGGGATGGGGACATGGGAATGGGAAAACAGGAATGGGAATGGGAACGGGAAATCGGGAACGGGAATGGGAATGGGGAAAATGGGAACGGGAAATCGGGAATGGGAAATCGGGAATGGGAATGGGAACGGGAATGGGAATGGGAAATCGGGAATGGGAATGGGAAATCGGGAACAGGAAATCGGGAATGGGAACGGGAATGGGAACGGGAAATCGGGAATGGGAATGGGAAATCGGGAATGGGAAATCGGGAATGGGGATGGGAACAGGAAATCGGGAACGGGAATGGGGAAAATGGGAATGGGAAATCGGGAACGGGAATGGGAAATCTGGAATGGGGATGGGAACGGGAAATCGGGAATGGGAATGGGAAATCGGGAATGGGAATGGGAACAGGAAATCGGGAACGGGAATGGGGAAAATGGGAACGGGAAATCGGGAACGGGAACAGGAAATCGGGAATGGGAATGGGGAAAATGGGAACGGGAATGGGAATAGGAAATCGGGAACGGGAATGGGGAAAATGGGAACGGGAATGGGAATGGGGAAAATGGGAACGGGAAATCGGGAATGGGAATGGGAATGGGAAAATGGGAATGGGAGTGGGGATGGGAACGGGAATGGGGATAGGGATGGGAATGGGGACGGGAAAACAGGAATGGGAATGGGAACGGGAATGGGAACTGGAATGGAAAAATGGGAATGGGAAAATGGGAATGGAAGGAACGGGAATGGGAAAGGGAATAGGAATGGGGATGGGAAAATGGGAATGGGAATGGAGGGAAAATAAGAATGGAAATGGAGGGAATGGGAAAAGGTGGGAATGGGAACAGGAATGGGAACTGGGAATGGGAAAACGGGAATGGGAACGGGGGGAAATGGGAATGGGAATGGGGGGAAAAATTGGGAATGGGAACAGGGGAAATGGAGGGAATGGGAATGGGGGGAATGGGAATGGGAATGGAGGGAAAAGCAAGAACAGAGGGAAAAGCGGGAATTGGAATGGTGGAAAAACCAGGAATGGAGGGAAAATGGGAATGGTGGGAATGGGAATGGAGGGAATAGGAATGAAGGCAATGATGGGAGTCGTGGGAATGATGGGATTCGTGGGAAAGGGGATTGGTGGTGAAACGGGAGCGGAGGGAAACCGGGATGGCCGGGAATAACCGGGAATAAGCGGGAATGGCGGGAATAACCGGGAATAAGCGGGAATGGCGGGAGCAGGGCCCGGCAAAGGGCGGGAATGCCAGCGGGAAGGGGGATGGAGGAAGGTGGGAGGGGCCGAGGGCAGCGGGGCTGGGATCCCATCCCGATCCCGCGGGAATTCCCGGTACCTTCCTCACGGCGTATTTGGGATCGCCGGGAAGGATGAGCACGATTTTCCCATCCCAGAATTCCGCCACCACGCGCTCCTGCTTCCAGCCCTGCCGGGAACATCCGGGAATCAATGTGGGAATGGGGGAATGGGGGAATGTGGGAATGCGGGAATGGGAATGTGGGAATGGGGAATGTGGGAATGGGAAATGTGGGAACGTGGGAATGCGGGAACGCGGATCCGGGCAGCGGGATCGATCCCAGGCCGCTTCCCGTCGGATACCAAATCCCTGCCGGGATGGGGAATTCCGGAGATTCCCACCGGGAAAAGCGCCGGGAGCTCGGGGACTCGGAGCATTCCCGGCCCCGCATCCGGAGGGATCCCAATGCCGCCGGGAATGGGAATTCCACGGCTGAGGGAATGGTGGGGGCGGGGGGACGGAATTCCAGGGGGGAATCCCAGGAAGGAATCCCAGGAAGGAATCCCGGTCCCTCATTCCCACCCCTCATTCCCAACATTCCCAGCATTCCCACCCCTCATTCCCACCCCTCATTCCCGCCATTCCTGCCCCTCATTCCTGCCATTCCCACCCGCCATTCCCACCCCTCATTCCCACCCCTCATTCCCACCCCTCATTCCTGCCATTCCCACCCCTCATTCCCACCCCTCATTCCCAACATTCCCAGCATTCCCACCCCTCATTCCCACCCCTCATTCCCTCCCCTCATTCCCGGCGTTCCCGGCCCTCATTCCCGGCGTTCCCGGCTCACCGGATAGCGCAGCGCCTCGTGGAGCCTCCGGTGGTGCCGGAGGTGCTGGAGCCGATCCTCGGGAATTCCGGGAGCGTAGAGCATCCCGCAGGATCCGCACTGCTCCGCCCCCAGGCGCCGCTGGCCCGCGTCCTGCGGGAACGGGAACGGCAATGGGAACGGGGACTGGGAACGGGGACTGGGAACGGGGACTGGGAACGGGGACTGAGGATGGAACCAGGACCAGGAATGGACCCAGGACCGGGAATGGAATCGGGAATGGAATTGGGAACGGAACTGGGACGGAATCGGAACAGACCCAGGACTGGGAATGGAATCGGGAATGGGACCAGGAATGGGATGGGAATGGGACTGGGAACGGCTCGGAAACGGGAACCAGGAATGGGACTGGGAATGGGATGGGAATGGAACAGGAATGGATGGGAACGGAACTGGGAACGGCTCAGGAATGGAACTGGGAATGGAACCAGGACTGGGAACGGGACTGGGAATGGGAACAGACCCAGGACCGGGAATGGAACCAGGAATGGAATCAGGAACGGAGCCGGGAATGGGACAGGAATGGAATTGGGAATGGGATGGGAATGGGACAGGAATGGAATTGGGAATGGGATGGGAATGGGACAGGAATGGAATTGGGAATGGGATGGGAATGGGACAGGAATGGAATTGGGAATGGAACCAGGAACGGAGTTGGGAATGGAAGCAGGAATGGAACCGGGAATGAGAACGGAATCGGGAATGGGACAGGCATAGAATTGGGAATGGAATCAGGAATGGACAGGGCTGGACCCAGGACTAGGAATGGAATCAGGAACGGAATCGGGAACAGAAGCGGCAATGGGACGGGAATGGAATCGGGAATGGGATGGGAACGGAACAGAACCGGGAACAGACCCTGAACTGGGAACGGAACTGGGAATGGAACAGGAATGGAAAGAGAACGGAACCGGGAACGGCTCGGGAATGGAACCGGGGATGGAATCGGGAATGGGACCAGGAATGGAACTGGGAATGGAACTGGGAATGGAACTGGGAATGGGACTGGGAATGGAACCAGGAATGGAACTGGGAATGGGACGGGAACGGACCCAGGACCGGGAAAGGAACTGGGAATGGGACTGGGAATGGAACCAGGAATGGGAATGGGACCCAGGACCAGGAATGGAATCAGGAACGGAATCGGGAACAGAAGCGGGAATGGGACGGGAACAGACCCAGGAGTGGGAATGGAACGGGAATGGAGGGGGAATGGAATCAGGAATGGGACCAGGAATGGAATTGGGAACAGAACCAGGAATGGAATCGGGAATGGAATCGGGAACAGAAGCGGGAACAGGATTGGGAATGGAATCGGGAATGGACGGGGATGGAACCGGGAATGGGACGGGAACGGACCCAGGACTGGGAATGGAACGGGAATGGAGGGGATGGAACCTGGAATGGGACGGGAACGGAACAGGAACGGAACCGGGAACAGACCCTGGACTGGGAATGGAACTGGGAATGGAACAGGAATGGAACTGGGAACGGGACTGGGAATGGAATGGGAATGGGACGGGCATGGAATCGGGAATGGAACTGGGAATCAGGAATGGAACCGGGAATGGGACCGGGAATGGAATCAGAGATGGGAATGGACCCAGGACCAGGAATGGAATCAGGAACGGAATCGGGAACAGAAGCGGGAATGGGACGGGAATGGAATCGGGAATGGATGGGGATGGAACCGGGAATGGGACGGGAACAGACCCAGGACTGGGAATGGAATGGGAATGGAGGGGGAACGGAATCAGGAATGGGACCAGGAATGGAACCGTGAATGGAACCGGGAATGGAACCGGGAATGGGATGGGAACGGACCCAGGAGCGGGAATGGAATCAGGAATGGATTCCAGGATGGGAACGAGGCGGGAATTTCGGGAAGGGCTTGGAGCGCCGGGAATGGCTCCGCATTCCAGGAATTCAGGGCTTGGAATGTGGCGCTCGGGGAAGGGATTTAGGGATTTAGGGATGGGAGTGTGGGAAGGGATTTTGGGACTTTCTCCCTCCCGTCGGATCCGAGGTCTGGGATCGGCCGGGAACGACCCCAGGGATGATCCCAAAATTCCAGGGATGACCCCAGGGATGACCCCGGGAATGATCCCTCGGGAACGGGGCTGGGAAGGAGCTCCCGGCACCGCCGGGAATTCCTGGAAAAGCAGGAATGGGATGGGCCCGGAATCGGCATTCCCGGGAAAATGAAAGGGGCTGGGAAACAGGGGTGGGATCCTGCCGGGAATTCCCGCTGCCCGCCCCCAGAATTCCCAATTCCCAGTTCCCAGAATTCCCGATTCCCAGAATTCCCAATTCCCACCCCCAGAATTCCCGCTCTCCCCATCCTCTCCCAGCAATCCCTTGGATTGTCCCAGGGTTATCCCAGGGGATTCCCGGATTTCCCCCATCCCGAATTCCCGGCGGGAAGCTCACAATGATCAGCTGATCCCGGGGCAGCTCCGGCACTTCCCGGGATTTCCTGGCAGCGCCTTTTCCACAGGAGGGGCCGATCCCAAACGGAGCCGGGAGCTCCTCCAGAGGCCTGGGAAACACGGGAACGGCGGGAAAAGCCGGGAAAAGCCGGGAAAAAGTGAGAAAATCCGGGGAAAAAAGCAGGGAAAATTCAGGAAAAAGTAGGAAGAACAGGGAAAACCCCAGGGAAAAGCCGGGAATGCAGGCAGGAGTTCAGCGCGTTCCCAGGACAGAGAATTCCCGGGAAATCCCGAGGGAAAACTCCAGGAAAAGCCTCGAGGGGATGGGATCGGAAGGGATCGGAGCCATCTGCTGCTTCCGGAGCTGTCGGAATTCCGGGATCTGGGAATTCCAGCAGCGAAGGGAGCAGCAGCCGGGGGCAGGGATGGGCAGAGCGAGGAGAAATCCGGGATGGGGAATTCCCGGCCCTGGGAATGGGATCGGGGCTCCGGCCCCGCCCGAAGCATCCCAGGATTCCCTGGGACATTCCCATCCTGGATTCCCGGGATCAGCAGCTCCCTGGGCCCCTCTGGAAAAGCGGGAATGGGATCGGGAACGGGATCTGGGAAAGGTGGGAACGGGATCGGGAATGGGATCTGGGAAGGTGGGATTGGGAATGGGATCTGGGAATGGGATCGGGAATGGGATCTGGGAAAGGCGGGAAGGGGATCGGGAAGGGGATCGGGAATGGGATCGGGAACGGGCTCCAGGAAGGCGGGAATGGGATCAGGAATGGGATCCAGGAAAAGTGGGAATGGGATCAGGAATGGGATCTAGGAAGGCGGGAAGGGGATTGGGAAGGGGCTCTGGGAATGGGACCGGGCACGGGATCTGGGAAAGGTGGGAAGGGGCTCCGGAAAAGGCGGGAAGGGGATCAGGAATAGGATCTGGGAAAAGTGGGAATGGGATCAGGAATGGGATCAGGGAAAGGCGGGAATGGGATCGGGAACGGGATCAGGGAAAGGCAGGAATGGGATCAGGAATGGGCTCCGGGAGGGCGGGAAGGGGCTCTGACCTCCTCCTGCCGGGAAGGAAGATGGGATAGAGCTCGGCCGGGCCCGGAGAACCTGGAAAACGCCCGGGAATTCCGAGCGTTAGCGCGGCAATCCGGGAAGGCGGAACCCCAACCCCAAATCCAGGGAATTCCGCTTCCCGCGGATCTCCGTCGCTCCCAGCGTCGGGGCCGGGATCTCTCCTCTTCCCAAAAAACTTCCCAGGCCCGGAAATTCCGGGAAGAGCAGGGAAAGGAGGAGATTCCCGGGGTTTTCCCGACTCACCCGGGGCCTTCTTCCCGCTGGGAACGCCGAGGGAATCCCGGGAATCCGCGCTGGGAGAGGCGGGAACTCCAGGGGATTCCTGCAGACGGAGAGAGGATTTCAGGGAAAACTTGGAATTCTGTGGGACCCAGGGCGGGACTGGGGGGCTCCCGGGGGTTTTCCAGGGGTTTTCCAGGGGCTGCTCCAGCCCGGGAAGCGCCGGCCTTGGAATGGGGATGGGATTGAAGCTGCGTGGATCCCAGCCAAAGCATTCCGGGATTGTGGGATCCAGGAGGCTCCGAATCCATGGCCAGGGGTTTTTCTGGAAGTCGGGGATGGGAAAGGGAAGGGAGAGCCTTCCTGGAGTGCCGAGATTCCCAGGGAAGGGCCTGGAGGCCGGAATTCCTTCCCGCAGAGGAGTCGGGATGGGGCTGGATCCAATCCGGGAACGTTCCCGGGAAAGGATCCAGGGAAAGCTTGGGAGGGCCGGGACACCGGGAACGGCTCCCGCTGGGAATGAATGGGGGGGGCGGGAAGGAATTCCCAGCACAATTCCCCAGGGAAATCCCAAAGTATTGGAAATTTGGGAATTCTTTTGCTCCATCCGATCCCGAGCTTCCCAGCCCTTGGGAAAACCCGGAACGGGACCCAGGAAAGGGCAGAATTCCGGGAAAATCCCATTTCCCAGCAGCTTGGAGAATTCCGGGAATGCCGGATCCCACAAAAGCCAGCGGGAATTCCTTCCCTTGATCCCAACTTGGAAAAGAAGAGGGAAAAGAGGAGTCAGAATTCCCGTTCCAGCTCTTCCCAGGGAAAACCAGGAGCCGGGAGGAAGCTCGGGTGGTTTTCCTTGGAAAAAAATCCCGCGGGAATTCTCCCTTCAGCCGGAAGCCAGGGAATCGCTCGGGGCACGGAGAGCCTTGGGAAGTGCGGGAATCACACGGGAATTCCCAAAGGAATCCCAAAGGAACCCCACTGGAATTCTCAAGGATTCCTCCAGGAACCCCCCCCTGGAATTCCGAGGTAAATTCCCTCCCAGCGCTCCCGACGAGGAATCGCCCCGAGCCCTTCCCACGGCCGGGATTCGGGAACACCCCTGGATCCCTCCTGGATCCCTCCTGGATTCCTCTTGGAGCCCCCCTGGATTCCCCTCCTGGATCCCTCCTGATCCCCCCCTGGATTTCCCTCTGGATTCCTCCTGGACCCCCTGGATCCCCCCTGGATTCCTCTGGATTCCCTCCTGGATCCCCCCCAGATCCTCCCCTGGATTTCCCTGGATTCTCCCAGGATTTCTCACCCCATTCCTGCCTCCGGCCGCTCCGGCCTCGCAATTCCCGGTGCCGTTCCCGCAATTCCCGGTGCCGTTCTTGGTGCTGTTCCCGGTGCCGTTCCCACTCCCGGTGCCGTTCCCGCAATTCCCGGTGCCGTTCTTGGTGCTGTTCCCGGTGCCGTTCCCACTCCCGGTGCCGTTCCCGCAATTCCCGGTGCTGTTCCCGGTGCCGTTCCCACTCTTCCCAGCACCATTTCCACAATTCCCAGCGCCGTTCCTGCTGTTCCCGGTGCCGTTCCCACTATTCCCAGTGCCGTTCCCGGTGCCATTCCCGCTATTCCCGGTGCCATTCCCAGCACCATTCCCGTTGCCATTCCCGGCGCCATTCCCGCCCCGTGCAGCCTCTCCCACGTTGCTCTCCCAGTTTTCCTTCTCCTCTTCCCGAGCCTCCGCAATCCTTCCCGGTTCCCGCCTCTCCTGCGCCTTTTCCCGGGGGGCGGATTCTCCCGGCTGAGCCTTTCCCGGCGCGGCTCGGGCCTCTCCGGGCTTTTTCCGGGATCGGGATCGGCTCCCGGAGCTGAAGAAGGCCGATCCCAGCGGGAGCCTCAGCGCCGGCCGCGCCCCCCGGCCCAGCAGCACCCGCGGCGCCGCCTGTGGCCGCTCGGAATTCCGGCCCTTCCCGCCGCCCGTCCCCTCCGGAACGCCGGCCTTCGCCTTGGGAACGCGCCCGGCGTCGGCTGCGCCTTTGGAGCCGCGCTGCCCGCCGGGATTCCGGCCGGGATTCCTGCCGGGATTCCTGCTATTCCTGCTGGGATTGCTGCTGGGATTTCTGCTATTCCTGCCGAGATTCCTGCTGTTCCCACTGGGATTCCTGCTGGGATTCCTGCCATTCCCGCTGGGATTCCCGCCGGGTTTTCCCGGGATATTCCCGGCCCCGCTGCCGCCGCCCGCTCCCAGCAGCTCCCGGAGCCGTTTCCTCTCCAGAGGATCCAGGTAGGTCCTTTTCCCATAAAAAGCTGCCACAGGGACGTGGGAATGCGGCTGGGAATTCTGGGATTGCGGCTGGGAATTCCCGGGAAGGGCCGGGATGTCCAATCTCCTGGGATGCGCCGCTTTCCCGGGAACGGCCTCGCCCTCCTCGGCTCCCGGGCCGGAGCGATTCCCGCTGCGATCCCACTGGGGCCGGGAAGAGAGCGGCGGCTGCTGCCGGGATGGCGACAGAATCCCGGGAAAGGCTCGGAGCCGCTTGGTCACCGGGGTCTGGAATTCGGAGCCGGAGCTGCGGAAAAAGAGGGAATGAGGGATTGGATCTGGGAATGAGGCAGCAGATCCTCGGAGCCGCTTCCCGAGCTTAAAGGGGCTCCAGGAGAGCTGGGATTTGGGATAAAGGCTGGAGGGGCAGGAGGCAGGGAATGGCTTCCCAGTGGGAAAGGGGAGCTCGGGCTGGGATCTTGGGAAGGAATTCCCGGCTGGGCTGGAATTCCCAGGGAATGGCCGGATCCCTGGCAGTGCCCAAGGAAAGGCTGGAGCAGCCTGGGATCATCGGGGCAGGTGCCGGCCTTGGAATGGGATGGGATTGAAGCTGCGGGGATCCCAGCCAAAGCATTCCGGGATTGTGGGATGCAGGAGGCTCCGAATCCATGGCCAGGGGTTTTTCTGGAAGTCGGGGATGGGAAAGGGAAGGGAGAGCCTTCCTGGAGTGCCGAGATTCCCAGGGAAGGGCCTGGAGGCCGGAATTCCTTCCCGCAGAGGAGTCGGGCTGGGGCTGGATCCAATGGCAGGCTGGGAGAGGCGGGAATGGAGGGATTTCCCTGGGAAAGGGGAGCTCGGGCTGGGATCTTGGGAAGGGATTCCCGGCTGCGCTGGAATTCCCAGGGAATGCCCGGCTGCCCCTGGATCCCTGGGAGCGTCCAGGGATGGATTTGGGATCGGGATTCCGAGACGATCCGGCCGCGATTCCTGGGAATAGCCCGGACTCACCCATCGGGATCCCGGCTCCGTTTCCGGGGGGTTCCCTCGGCCGCGGCCCCTCCGGAGCTGCTGCAATTCCACATTTCCCAGAGGTTGGGGATGGAATTCCAGGGGGAAACCCCAAATTCCACAAGGAAAGGGAGGAAATCGGGAAGAGAAGGGCGAGGAAGCCTCGGGAATGCCGGGAACGGCCGGCAGGGAGCTGCCAGGCCTGAACCCCAGGGTTTGGCCTTTGAATTCCCAGCAATCCCATTCCATCCCAGAAATCCCAGGTTTAGCCTTTTAAATCCCGAAAATCCCATTTTCCGGCCTTTTTAATACCAGAAATGCCAGGAATTCCCAGGAATTCCATTCCATCCCAGGGGGTTTTTGCCTGTTTGATCCCAGCAATCCCATTCCATCCCAGAAATCCCAGGTTTTGGCCTCTGAATTCCCAGAAATCCCTTCATTTTAGCCCAGAAATCCCAGGTTTTCAACCTTTTACATGCCAGGAACGCCGTTATTTCCCAGCAATCCCACTCCATCCCAGAAATCCCATTTCCCAGCTTTTTGAATCCCAGAAATTCCAGGAATCCCCATTCAATCCCAGGAATCCCATTTCCCGGCCTTTTAAATCCCAGAAACCCCAGGAGTTCCCACTCAATCCCATCCCACCCCACAATTCCCATTCCCATCCCACAATTCCCGGTTTTTTGTGCCTTTAAATCACAGAAATCCCTTTTTTTTTTCTTGCCTTTTCCATCCCATCCCATCCCAGAACTCCCATCCCACAATTCCCATCCCATCCCAGAATTCCCATCCAATCCCAGAACTCCCATCCCAGAATTCCCATCCAATCCCAGAACTCCCATCCCAGAATTCCTATTCCCATCCCATCCCAGAATTCCCATCCAATCCCAAAATTCCCATCCCAGAATTCCCATCCAATCCCAGAACTCCCATCCCAGAATTCCTATTCCCATCCCATCCCAGAACTCCCATCCCATCCCAGAACTCCCATCCCACAATTCCCAGCTTTTAACCTTTTACATTCCCCAAAATCCCATTTTCTGGTCTTTTAATCCCAGAAAATCCCCGGAATTCCCAGAAATCCCATCCCATCCCATCATCCCCACACTTAATGGGATTAATTAATCAGGAGTACTTTGATAATTAGACTTAATCCTATCCATTAATCAACCACCAATAGCTGGGCCCATTAAACTCATTATCATTAATCAACCAGAAGTAGTTGGCAATTAACCTCAATGCTATTAATTAATTAATTAAACATTGCTAGATAATTAATTGAGAGCGCTTTGGGTCATTACATTCAATGCCGCGAGTCAATTAATCAACAACACCGTTAATTAATCGACAACAGCCGGTATCATTAGGTTCGGCATCGCTAATTAATCAATCGGTGATTGATTAACCATCAATTAAACCCCGTGTGTTTAATTACCACTAATTAATCAATCGCAGTCGTTGACTCAGCACCGCCCCGGGCAGTTCCATCGGATGCGCTCGGGGGGGGGCCAGGAGGTCCCAAAACCCTTTGGGGGGGGGGGGGGGGTCCTGGGGGTCCCTGAACCTTTGGGGTCTTTTTTGGGGGGTCTCTTGAACCCTTTGGGGTCCTTTTGGGGGTCCCAAAACCCTTTGAGGTCTTTTTGGGGGGGTCCCCGAACTTTTGGGGTTTTTTGGGGGATCCCTGAACCCTTCGGGGTCTTTTTGGGGGGGCCCAAAACCCTTTGGGGTCTTTTTGGGGGGTCCCTGAATCCTTCAGGGTCTTTTTGGGGGGTCCCTGAACCCTTTGGGGTCTTTTTGGGGGGGTCCCTGAACCTTTGGGGTCTTTTTGGGGGGATCCCCGAACTTTTGGGGTCTTTTTAGGGGGTCCCAAAACCTTTGGGGTCTTTCTGGGGGGTCCCTGAACATTTGGGGTCTTTTTAGGGGGTCCCTGAACCCTTTGGGGTCTTTTTGGGGGGTCCCTGAACCTTTGGGGCCATTTTGGGGGGTCCCTGAACCCTTTGGGGTCTTTTTTGGGGGTCCCAAACCCTTTGGGGTCTTTTTGGGGGGTCCCTGAACCTTTGGGGTCTTTTTGGGGGGTCCCAAAACCCTTTGGGGTCTTTTTGGGGGGTCCCTGAACCTTTGGGGTCTTTTTGGGGGGTCCCAAAACCCTTTGGGGTCTTTTTGGGGGGGTCCCTGAACCTTTGGGGTCTTTTTGGGGGGTCCCAAACCCTTTGGGGTCTTTTTGGGGGGTCTGAAAGCCTTTGGGGTCTTTTTGGGGGGTCCCCGAACTGTTGGGGTTTTTTGGGGGATCCCTGAACCCTTTGGGGTCTTTTTGGGGGGTCCCAAAACCCTTTGGGGCCTTTTTGGGGGGTCCCTGAACATTTGGGGTCTTTTTGGGGGGTCCCAAAACCTTTGGGGTCTTTTTGGGGGGGTCCCTGAACCTTTGGGGTCTTTTTGGGGGGTCCCCGAACTGTTGGGGTTTTTTGGGGGATCCCTGAACCCTTTGGGGTCTTTTTGGGGGGGCCCAAAACCCTTTGGGGTCTTTTTGGGGGGTCCCTGAATCCTTCAGGGTCTTTTTGGGGGGTCCCTGAACCCTTTGGGGTCTTTTTGGGGGGGTCCCTGAACCTTTGGGGTCTTTTTGGGGGGATCCCCGAACTTTTGGGGTCTTTTTAGGGGGTCCCAAAACCTTTGGGGTCTTTTTGGGGGGGTCCCTGAACATTTGGGGTCTTTTTAGGGGGTCCCTGAACCCTTTGGGGTCTTTTTGGGAGGTCCCAAAACCTTTGGGGCCATTTTGGGGGGTCCCTGAACCCTTTGGGGTCTTTTTTGGGGGTCCCAAACCCTTTGGGGTCTTTTTGGGGGGTCCCTGAACCTTTGGGGTCTTTTTGGGGGGTCCCTGAATCTTTGGGGTCTTTTTGGGGGGGTCCCAAAACCTTTGGGGTCTTTTTGGGGGGGTCCCTGAACCTTTGGGGTCTTTTTAGGGGGTCCCAAACCCTTTGGGGTCTTTTTGGGGGGTCCCAAAACCCTTTGGGGTCTTTTTGGGGGGTCCCTGAACATTTGGGGTCTTTTTGGGGGGGTCCCAAAACCCTTTGGGGTCTTTTTGGGGGGGTCCCCGAACATTTGGGGTCTTTTTGGGGGGGTCCCCGAACTTTTGGGGTCTTTTTTGGGGGGGTCCCAAACCCTTTGGGGTCTTTTTTGGGGGGTCCTTGAACCCTTTGGGGTCTTTTTGGGGTGTTTTTGGGGTCCTCGAGCCCTTGGAGATGTTTTTGGGGGGATCCCCGTGTCCTCTGAGGGAATTCTGTGGGGTTCCCAAACCTCTGAGGGGGTCTCTGTGTCCCAAATCCCTCAGGGAGGGAATCCTGTGGGGTTCCCAAACCTTTGTGGGGAGTCTCCCCCTCACACCCCCCTCAGGGCCTCACCGAACCGACCCCCAAAGCCCCGTCCCCGCCCCACCGCGCGGCCCCCCACCCCCCTACAGCTGCCGGGGGTCTCGTTCCCCCTCACCCCGCCCCAAATCCCCGCCCGGAGCCCCCCGAGCCCCCTCAGAGCCGCGGCGCCGCTCCCTCACCTCAGCGCCGCCTCCGCCATGGCCGCCGCCCGCCTTCCCGCCGCGCGCCTTCGAACCGCCCGCGCTCCGCTCCCATTGGCTGAGCGCCGCGTCAATCAACGGGGCCCAGACAGCCATTGGTCGAGCGGCGCGCGGCGCCGCGTTGGACCCGCCCCTCCGCCTCTGCAGCCAATCAGAGAGCGCGGCTCCCAAGCGCGGGCGCGCGGTGAGACTACGACTCCCGGTGTGCTTTGCGAGAACAGAGCGGGGGGGGGGGGTGTTCCGCTCTTTTTTGGCGCGCGGGGGATGATGGGAGTTGTAGTCCGAGCGCGGGGCGAGCCGGGCGCGGGAGATTGTGAGGGGGGAAAGTGGGAGTTAAGGGGGCGGGAGGGACTGGGAGGTTAACGAGGCGCTAATTAAGGATTTGGAGGTTAATTAGGGCATCAGGGAGCTGCCGTGGGTAGGGACTCTTTCCATTATCCCAGGGTGCTCCAAGCCCCGGTGTGCAACCCGGCCTTGGGCACTTCCAGGGATCCGGGGGCAGCCAAGGAAAGGGAGAAAAAACGGAAAAAGGAGGAGAAAGGAAGAAAATAAAAGTGGGAAAGGGACAAAAAGGGGGAGAGGGAAGGGAAAAGAGAAAGGGGAAGGGAAGAAGAAGGGGAAGGAAAGGGGAAAGAAGACGGGAAAGAAAGGGGAGAGCGGCGGCTCTTGTCTAATTGGCGCTAATTGGCGCTAATTGGCGCTAATGGGCACTTCTCTGCCAAGCCGCGGATGTTCAGCTCGGAGTGTTTGGAAAAGAAATCCCAACTCCCTTCCCCCCTTGGGAAAGGCGAGCAAAGCCCTGGGCGGAGGGAAGGAAAAGGTTGGGAAGTTTTGCGGTTCCCGACGCCTCCATTCCCTGAGGAATCCCCCGGAATCGGTGCCCAGGTGCTGCTTTTCCTGGAGTTTTGGGATAAAAAGAGGGAAAAGTGGGGAAGGGAAAGGGAGAAGGGGAAAAGGGGGAAAGAGAAAAGGAAATGAGAGGAGAGAAAGGGGAGGAAAGAGGGGGAAATGGAGGGGGGAAAGAGGAGAGAGGAATAAAGGGGAAAGAGAGGACGGAAATAGGGGAGAGAAAAGGGGGGAAAGGGCGGGGAAAAGGGGAAAGGAAAGGGGGAGAGGGAAGGGAAAATGAAAGGGGAAAAGGGGAGGCAGTACAGGCAGAAGGGGAGGAGAAAAAAGAAAAGAAAAGGAAAAAAAAGGGAAAAAGCAGGAGACATCGCCAGCGCACTGCGCATGCGCAGCTCACTTTGCCGTACGGTGTCATGGCCGCCCCTTGTATGCGCAGCGCCCTTTGCCGTACGCTATCATGGCCGTCCCGCGCATGCGCAGCTCCCTTTGCCGTACGGTGTCATGGCTGCCCCGCGCATGCGCAGCTCCATTTGCCGTAAGGTGTCATGGCCTCCTACACATACGCAGTTCCATTTCCGTACGCCATCATGGCCGCCCCGCGCACGCGCAGTTCATCCACCCGCAGCCTCCCTGCAGTTCTGCGCATGCCCAGCTCCCCGCTCGGGCCGTGACGTCATGAGGCACCTCCCTCCGCGCGTGCGCAGTGCCCGCTCCGGCCGGGCCTTCCCTGAGGAGGAGGCGGAGGAGCCCCGGGACGGGCCCGGAGCGGGATCGGGATCGGGATCGGGATTCCCGGGATCGGGAACGGGATCGGGATCGCGCCGACCCCCAGCAGCACTATGGTGTTCTACTTCACCTCCAACGGTGAGGGCGGCGCGGGAACAGCGACGGGAGGAATTTGTGGATGTGGGAATGGCTCCTGTGGGAAGGGACTTGGAATTCGGGCAGCTGCAGCCCGGGAACGCTTCCCGGTGTCCGACCTTTCCCTGGACACTCCCGGGCATTCCCTGGGAATTCCAGCCCAGCCGGGAATCCCTTCCCAAGATCCCAGCCCGAGCTCCCCTTTCCCAGGGAAATCCCTCCATTCCCGCCTCTCCCAGCCTGCCATTGGATCCAGCCCCAGCCCGACTCCTCTGCGGGAAGGAATTCCGGCCTCCAGGCCCTTCCCTGGGAATCTCGGCACTCCAGGAAGGCTCTCCCTTCCCTTTCCCATCCCCGACTTCCAGAAAAAGCCCTGGCCATGGATTCGGAGCCTCCTGCATCCCACAATCCCGGAATGCTTTGGCTGGGATCCACGCAGCTTCAATCCCATCCCATTCCAAGGCCGGCACCTCCCCCGATGATCCCAGGCTGCTCCAGCCTTTCCTTGGGCACTGCCAGGGATCCGGCCATTCCCTGGGAATTCCAGCCCGGCCGGGAATTCCTTCCCAAGATCCCAGCCCGAGCTCCCCTTTCCCACTGGGAAGCCATTCCCTGTTTCCCATCCCTTTATCCCAAATCCCGGATCCCCTCCAGCCTCGGGAAGCGGCTCCGAGGGGAGAATTCCCGGGATAATTCCATCCCTGAGCTCCTGCAGGAAAGGCCCCTCCTTTTCCCAAGCCCTAAAATCCGGGATTTGCCCGACTACAATCAGCAGGACAAGGAAATCCGGAGGTTCCTGAATTCCAGGGAATCCCCAAATCCACCCAAACCTCGATCCTGCTCCGATCCCGGGATCCCATCCCAGGGCCGGGGATCCCGGCCAGCCCCAAATCCCTGGATTCAGGAGAGCCCTGGGATTCCCGGGAACGTCGGCCGGAGATGTCTCAGGAGGGATCGGGACTGAGGATTTTGGGATGCCGGGAATTGCGGTGGGATTTGGGATGGAGCGGGGAGAGGAGAAGCTGCACAGCAGGAGAGCGGGGGGATCCTGGGATCCTGGGATCCCGGAATTCCAGCCTGGATTGGGTGGGACGGGACCTTCAATCCCATCCCATCCCGACCCCACGGTGATCCCGGGCTGCTCCAAACTTTCCTTGGATCCGGGAATTCCAGCGCAGCCGGGAATCCCTTCCCAAATCCCAGCCCGAGCTCCCCTTTCCCACTGAAGCCATTCCCTGTTTCCCATCCCTTTATCCCAAATTCCCGCTCTCCCGGAGCCCCTCCGGCCTCGGGAAGCGGCTCCAAGGATTCCCCGGATCCTCTGGAATATCCCGAATTCCCGGGATTTCCCCAGCGCTGGGAGCATTCCCAGTTTCCCACCGGGAACCTTTCCCAAGGAGCTTTTCCATAGGGAACGAGCTCAGGGATTTCCCGGGATTTCGGACGGGAATAACCGGGAGCAGAAAAACCCGGGAATGGCCCCCGAAAATCTGGGAATTCCCTCCTTTCCTTGCGTTTTCCAAGGGAATCCCGGGACGGGCATTTCTCCCAGGTTTTCCCTCCAAGCCTGCAACGTTTGGAATTCCCGGTGGGAACATCCCAAGGAAAAGCCGGAGCGGGATTCGGGATCGGGATCCCCTTGGAGCGAATTCCAGGCTGGAATCGGAATCCTGGGAATTCCGGGGGGGGTTTTCCATGGAAAAGCCGCTTCCCAAACTCCCGGGGGGGGGGGGGGGGGGGGAGGGGAGGGGGAGGGGAGGGAATTCCCGAATTCCCTGCGGGGGGGGGGGGAGGGGTTTTTCCATGGATTCCGCGCTGCCCTCGGGGCTCTTCTGGGGGCTCTTCCCGGGTTTTTTTTTGGGATTGCGCTCATCCCGCTTTTCCCGCAGCCGTTGCCGCCGTTTACACCATCTACATGGGCAAGGACAAGTACGAGAGTGAGTGCCGGGAATTCGGGAATTCCTGGGAATTCCCTGGGATTCGGGGATCCCCCGGGATGGGATTGGGGTCGGCTCGGGGCCGGGAACCTTCCAGGGCTTTTCCGTGGGGTTTTCCAGGGGGTTCTCCATGGATTTTCCATGAGTTTTTCATGGATTTTCCATGGGGTCTTCCATGGATTTTCCAGGTTTTCCATGGATTTTCCATGAGTTTTCCAGGAGGTTTCCGTGAATTTTCCATGGGGTTTTCCGTGGGTTTTCCATGGATTTTCCTTGAGTTTTTCAGGGGTTTTCCGTGGATTTTCCATCAGTTTTCCATGGGGTTTCCATGGATTTTCCAGGGCTTTTCCATGGAGTTTTCCAGGGGGTTTTCCATGAGTTTTTCATGGATTTTCTGTGGGGTTTTCCATTGGTTCTCCATGGATTTTCCGTTGGTTTTCCATGGTTTTTTCCATGAATTTTCCATGAATTTTTCATGGGGTTTTCCATGGATTTTCCGTGGCTTTTCCATGGAGTTTCCCATGAATTTTCCACGGGGTTTTCCATGGAGTTTTCCAGGAGTTTTTGTGGGTTTTCCATGAGTTTTCCATGGATTTTCCGTTGGGTTTCCTGTGGGGTTTTCCGTGGATTTTCCATGAATTTCCCATGGGGTTTTCCAGGGATATTCTCCTCTCCGTGCAGGAGTTGATTCCTGCTGGGAACAGGGCTGGGAATTCCGGGATTGCGGGGGGGGCTCAGGAATTCCGGGATTGCCTGGGGGGGCTCAGGAATTCCAGGATTGCCGGGGGGGCTCGGGAATTCTGGGATTGCCGGGGGGGCTCGGGAATTCTGGGATTCGCTGACTCCCGTTGCCGTTCCCAGATGAGGACCTGATCAAGTACGGCTGGCCCGAGGATGTCTGGTGGGTGCCGGGAATTCCCGGGAATGCCGGGAATGATGGGATCAGGAGCCCCTCGGGATCGGGAGCCCCTCGGGATCGGGAACCCCTCAGATTCGGGAGCCCCTCGGGATCGGGATCCCGGCTCTCCCTGGGAGTTGCTTGGAAGCTTTTCCCGATGCTGGCAGAGCAGCAACCCCGGCTCCCTTTCCCAGATCCCTTTCCCGGCTCCCTTTCCCAGATCCCTTTCCCGGCTCCCTTTCCCAGATCCCTTTCCCGGCTCCCTTTCCCAGATCCCTTTCCCGGCTCCCCTTTCCCAGATCCCTTTCCCGGCTCCCTTTCCCGGATCCCCTTTCCCAGATCCCTTTCCCGGCTCCCTTTCCCAGATCCCCTTTCCCGGCTCCCTTTCCCGGCTCTCTTTCCCGGCTCCCTTTCCCGGCTCCCTTTCCCGGATCCCTTTCCCGGATCCCTTTCCCGGCTCCCTTTCCCGGCTCCCTTTCCCGGCTCCCTTTCCCGGATCCCCTTTCCCAGATCCCTTTCCCGGCTCCCTTTCCCGGCTCCCTTTCCCGGCTCCCTTTCCCAGATCCCTTTCCCGGCTCCCTTTCCCGGATCCCTTTCCCGGCTCCCCTTTCCCGGCTCCCTTTCCCAGATCCCTTTCCCGGATCCCTTTCCCGGCTCCCCTTTCCCGGCTCCCCTTTCCCGGCTCCCCTTTCCCAGATCCCTTTCCCAGATCCCTTTCCCAGATCCCTTTCCCGGATCCCTTTCCCGGCTCCCCTTTCCCGGATCCCCTTTCCCAGATCCCTTTCCCGGCTCCCCTTTCCCAGATCCCTTTCCCGGATCCCCTTTCCCAGATCCCTTTCCCAGATCCCTTTCCCGGCTCCCCTTTCCCAGATCCCTTTCCCGGATCCCCTTTCCCAGATCCCTTTCCCAGATCCCTTTCCCGGCTCCCCTTTCCCAGATCCCTTTCCCGGCTCCCCTTTCCCAGATCCCTTTCCCAGATCCCTTTCCCGGCTCCTCTTTCCCAGATCCCTTTCCCGGCTCCTCTTTCCCAGATCCCTTTCCCGGATCCCTTTCCCAGATCCCTTTCCCGGATCCCCTTTCCCAGATCCCTTTCCCGGCTCCTCTTTCCCGGATCCCTTTCCCGGATCCCCTTTCCCGGCTCCCCTTTCCCAGATCCCTTTCCCGGCTCCCTTTCCCGGCTCCCTTTCCCGGCTCCCCTTTCCCGGATCCCTTTCCCAGATCCCTTTCCCGGCTCCCCTTTCCCAGATCCCTTTCCCGGATCCCTTTCCCAGATCCCTTTCCCGGCTCCCCTTTCCCAGATCCCTTTCCCAGATCCCTTTCCCAGATCCCTTTCCCGGCTCCCTTTCCCGGCTCCCCTTTCCCGGATCCCTTTCCCAGATCCCTTTCCCGGCTCCCCTTTCCCAGATCCCTTTCCCAGATCCCTTTCCCAGATCCCTTTCCCAGATCCCTTTCCTGGCTCCCTTTCCCGGATCCCTTTCCCAGATCCCTTTCCCAGCTCCCCTTTCCCAGATCCCTTTCCCGGCTCCCTTTCCCGGCTCCCTTTCCCAGATCCCCTTTCCCAGATCCCTTTCCCAGATCCCTTTCCCGGCTCCCCTTTCCCGGCTCCCTTTCCCGGCTCCCCTTTCCCGGCTCCCTTTCCCGGCTCCCTTTCCCGGATCCCCTTTCCCAGATCCCTTTCCCAGATCCCTTTCCCGGCTCCCCTTTCCCGGCTCCCTTTCCCGGCTCCCCTTTCCCGGATCCCTTTCCCAGATCCCTTTCCCGGATCCCCTTTCCCAGATCCCTTTCCCGGATCCCCTTTCCCAGATCCCTTTCCCAGATCCCTTTCCCGGATCCCTTTCCCGGCTCCCTTTCCCAGATCCCCTTTCCCAGATCCCCTTTCCCGGCTCCCCTTTCCCGGCTCCCCTTTCCCGGCTCCCTTTCCCGGCTCCCTTTCCCAGATCCCTTTCCCGGCTCCCCTTTCCCGGCTCCCTTTCCCGGATCCCCTTTCCCGGCTCCCCTTTCCCAGATCCCTTTCCCGGATCCCTTTCCCAGATCCCTTTCCCGGCTCCCTTTCCCAGATCCCTTTCCCAGATCCCTTTCCCGGCTCCCTTTCCCGGCTCCCTTTCCCGGCTCCCCTTTCCCGGATCCCTTTCCCAGATCCCCTTTCCCGGCTCCCTTTCCCGGATCCCTTTCCCAGATCCCTTTCCCGGCTCCCCTTTCCCAGATCCCTTTCCCGGATCCCTTTCCCAGATCCCTTTCCCGGCTCCCCTTTCCCAGATCCCTTTCCCGGCTCCCTTTCCCGGATCCCCTTTCCCGGCTCCCCTTTCCCAGATCCCTTTCCCGGATCCCTTTCCCAGATCCCTTTCCCGGCTCCCTTTCCCAGATCCCTTTCCCGGATCCCTTTCCCAGATCCCTTTCCCGGCTCCCCTTTCCCAGATCCCTTTCCCGGATCCCTTTCCCAGATCCCTTTCCCGGCTCCCCTTTCCCAGATCCCTTTCCCGGCTCCCCTTTCCCAGATCCCTTTCCCAGATCCCTTTCCCAGATCCCTTTCCCGGCTCCCCTTTCCCGGCTCCCTTTCCCGGCTCCCCTTCCCAGATCCCTTCCAGATCCCTTTCTGGATCCCTTTCCCAGATCCCCTTTCCCAGATCCCCTTTCCCAGATCCCTTTCCCGGCTCCCTTTCCCGGCTCCCCTTTCCAGATCCCTTTCCCGGCTCCCTTTCCCAGATCCCTTTCCCGGCTCCCCTTTCCCGGCTCCCTTTCCCGGATCCCCTTCCGGCTCCCCTTTCCCAGATCCCTTTCCCAGATCCCTTTCCCGGCTCCCTTTCCAGATCCCTTTCCCAGATCCCTTTCCCGGCTCCCTTTCCGGCTCCCTTTCCCGGCTCCCCTTTCCCGGACCCTTTCCCAGATCCCTTTCCCGGCTCCCCTTTCCCAGATCCCTTTACCAGATCCCTTTCCCAGATCCCTTTCCCGGCTCCCCTTTCCCGGCTCCCCTTTCCCGGCTCCCTTTCCCAGATCCCTTTCCCAGATCCCTTTCCCGGCTCCCCTTTCCCGGCTCCCTTTCCCGCTCCCTTTCCCGGATCCCTTTCCCAGATCCCTTCCCGGCTCCCCTTCCCGGCTCCCTTTCCCGGATCCCCTTTCCCGGCTCCCTTTCCCAGATCCCTTTCCCGGATCCCTTTCCCAGATCCCTTTCCCGGCTCCCTTTCCCAGATCCCTTTCCCAGATCCCTTTCCCGGCTCCCTTTCCCCGGCTCCCTTTCCCCGGCTCCCCTTTCCAGATCCCTTTCCCAGATCCCTTTCCCGGCTCCCCTTTCCCGGCTCCCTTTCCCGGCTCCCTTTCCAGATCCCTTTCCCAGATCCCTTTCCCGGCTCCCTTTCCCGCTCCCTTTCCCGGCTCCCCTTTCCCGGATCCCTTTCCCAGATCCCTTTCCCGGCTCCCTTTCCCGGATCCCTTTCCCAGATCCCTTTCCCGGCTCCCCTTTCCCAGATCCCTTTCCCGGATCCCTTTCCCAGATCCCTTTCCCGGCTCCCCTTTCCCAGATCCCTTTCCCGGCTCCCTTTCCAGATCCCTTTCCCAGATCCCTTTCCCAGATCCCTTTCCCGGCTCCCCTTTCCCGGCTCCCTTTCCCGGCTCCCCTTTCCCAGATCCCTTTCCCGGCTCCCCTTTCCCAGATCCCTTTCCCAGATCCCTTTCCTGGATCCCTTTCCCAGATCCCCTTTCCCGGCTCCCCTTTCCCAGATCCCTTTCCCGGCTCCTTTCCAGATCCCTTTCCCGGCTCCTTTCCCGGCTCCCCTTTCCCGGATCCCTTTCCCAGATCCCTTTCCCCGGCTCCCCTTTCCCGGCTCCCTTTCCCGGCTCCCTTTCCCAGATCCCTTTCCCAGATCCCTTTCCCAGTCCCTTTCCCGGCTCCCTTTCCCGGCTCCCTTTCCCGGATCCCTTTCCAGATCCCTTTCCCAGATCCCTTTCCCGGCTCCCCTTTCCCGGCTCCCTTTCCCGGCTCCCTTTCCCGGCTCCCTTTCCCAGATCCCTTTCCCAGATCCCTTTCCCAGATCCCTTTCCCGGCTCCCCTTTCCCAGATCCCTTTCCCAGATCCCTTTCCAGATCCCTTTCCCGGCTCCCTTTCCCGGCTCCCTTTCCCGGCTCCCCTTTCCCAGATCCCTTTCCCAGATCCTTCCCGGCTCCCCTTTCCCGGCTCCCTTTCCCGGCTCCTTTCCCGGATCCCTTTCCCAGATCCCTTTCCCGGCTCCCTTTCCCGGCTCCCTTTCCCGGCTCCCCTTTCCCGGATCCCTTTCCAGATCCCCTTTCCCGGCTCCCTTTCCCGGATCCCTTTCCCAGATCCCTTTCCCGGCTCCCCTTTCCCAGATCCCTTTCCCGGATCCCTTTCCCAGATCCCTTTCCCGGCTCTCCCTTTCCCAGATCCCTTTCCCGGCTCCCTTTCCCAGATCCCTTTCCCGGCTCCCCTTTCCCAGATCCCTTTCCCAGATCCCTTTCCCAGATCCCTTTCCCGGCTCCCCTTTCCCGGCTCCCTTTCCCGGCTCCCCTTTCCCAGATCCCTTTCCCGGATCCCTTTCCTGGATCCCTTTCCCAGATCCCCTTTCCCAGATCCCCTTTCCCAGATCCCCTTTCCCGGCTCCCCTTTCCCGGCTCCCTTTCCCAGATCCCTTTCCCGGCTCCCCTTTCCCGGCTCCCTTTCCCGGCTCCCTTTCCCAGATCCCTTTCCCAGATCCCTTTCCCAGATCCCTTTCCCGGCTCCCTTTCCCGGCTCCCCTTTCCCGGCTCCCTTTCCCAGATCCCTTTCCCGGCTCCCCTTTCCCGGCTCCCTTTCCCCGGCTCCCTTTCCCAGATCCCTTTCCCAGATCCCTTTCCCAGATCCCTTTCCCGGCTCCCTTTCCCGGCTCCCTTTCCCGGCTCCCCTTTCCCAGATCCCTTTCCCAGATCCCTTTCCCGGCTCCCCTTTCCCGGCTCCCTTTCCCAGATCCCTTTCCCAGATCCCTTTCCCGG